>NW_024412434.1:11264011-11507864 GCF_014898765.1 Herpailurus yagouaroundi | reverse complement strand
GGGGGGGGGGAGGTTGGTTGGTTGGTTGGTTGGTTTAGATCTGTAGCATCCAAAACCTACTATCAGACTGGTTGTTGTGTCAGAGACTTGGTTACAACTTACTCTGAGTGGAACGAGAACGGTAAACAGGAGGCAGTGTGGGGATAGTTTCAGACAAACTACCCTTTCCTCTTTGCTCCTTCCTTCTTTGCTTCCTGTGCCGTGTCACTCGAAAACTGGTTTCATAGACCCGGGTCAGGGAGCTTATTCGTGAGCTTGATCTGGAAGTGAGAAAGTGTCTTTGAATGGAGAGCTGCCCACATGCCAGGCTACGCAGCCTGTCAGGCTTCCGGCAGAGCCGTTGGGGGAGGACAGGGAGAACGTTGAATAACGTTGAAGGCGGAGGGCTCTGGAGTGGGGGCAGCCAGCCGAGCCACCTCGGGACCAGGGACTGCTGCTCCCCTCACCCCCTCCTGGAGACTGAGGCATCCATCCACTCCAGCCACAAAAATATCCTGGTGATTTGTGATGCGAAGTCATCACTGCCAACGGCGTCAACAGGGGATGCAGCTGTTCTTTCTTCCCAGCATCGCACTTGGGCTTCGGGATCGAGACAGCCAGCTTCCAACACCATTTCTGCATGAAATCCGGGGCTGGCTGAGCAGCCGCCTCAACTGAAAGCGATTGGAGCAGGACCTTCCTTTAGCAGGTACTGGGGTTGTTCCCAAAGAATCCTGTGCCAGTGCAGGAGAGCTCAGGAGAGGTTTGCACCACACCCTCCCTTTGATATCCAAACCACATCCCTTTTCTTGGCTCTTGTAAATACAGATGTTAGCGGAAATTGCCTTTGACTGGGAGCATATGTCCTGGTATTTTCAGGTTGTAACCGGTGCACCTACATGCTGCTTTCTTCCCGGGGTTTAGCTTTTCTGTCTTCTTTGTGGGTCCCCATCAGGGTAACCCAGACCGTAGGAAATTGTTTCCTACCAAGTATGCACAGGCTCCCTCCGTCCACGATCTTGCCCAATAGAGGGCTTCCAGATGACCATTCTTTCCTTTACACTTCTTCTAAAATTTCTCAGGTAAGTGTGTGTTGCTTTTATTTAAATTTGTGCGTGAGGTGGAGGGGAGTCATGTTAGTTTCTTACAGAGAAAAAAAATATATTTTTAAGGTACATCCATATCGACTGTTGGCAAGCCATTTCCTCTCCGCCCTGCTTTTCTTCCCATCAGGTTGCTGATCCCTTGGCTTGCGCGTCATTTTTGCAGGAGCGATACTCTGTCTGCTCCTGTAGATTTGGGTCGGGGAGATACCTGACCTAGTAGTTGGTACCACCTCAAGCAACGGGCCTGACTTATTCGGAATCCTAGGGTTTCGGAGGTGGAGAGACGGCCCCGTGCATCAGCTTTTAGAACCCATCCGGTGAGACTTAGGGGGTCTAGCGTGGTTGCAAAGACTTGGAGTGACAAGATCACAAGACAAGGAAGGAACAAATACAGGGCTGGAACCCGGGCCACCTGTCCCTCAGGCTAACCCTTTGTCCATCCCCCAGGGCTTCCCTGCTTTTGCTCTGGCCCCACTGGGTCTCACTTGATTGATTTAGCAAAGTGTTGCCTACCTGACTTCTCCTAGCCAGCCATTGTTGTAGTTGAATATAGCCGGGCCTCACCTACCATCCAGAGCAGCACGTGTCTAGAGTGGGGCCAAACCTCATTAATTGGAAATGCATGGGCCTGGACCAAAAATAAATGGATTTTGAACTAACCAGATTGAGATGATCCAATATTTTTATTGAAGGAGAATAAGCCCTCAAGTCATCTGAAAAACAGCAGCTGCTTCAAATTATGGGATGCTTTGAATAAAACAATACATACTGGCTTAAAAGGGGTGTGTAGTCTTATAACCTTATTTTCAAAAGTCAGCCTTTTTGCTAAGGAAAATGGCTTCTACGGTAACTGTTTGAAATGTTAATGTATTTCCATTCGGATGACTTTCAAAGTCGTTTTTCACGAGGAACCAGTGATTTTAGGTGGGACCTCGTAAAACAGGTTTTGAAATTTTAATAATTGTGTAATGTTTTAATGAATATTAGGTAAGTAGCACAAACAGCTTGAGAGTTAATGAATATTTTTCCTTCACCACAACTAAGTAAAAAAAAAAAAGGTCAATTTAAAATTGACTTGGGCCACCTGGGCCACCTGGCTAAGTGTCCGACTGTTCTCAGCTCAGGTCTTGATCTCAGGGTCATGAGTTCAAGCCCCACACGGGGCTCCACACTGGATGTGAAGCCTCCTTAACTCAACCAACCAACCAATCAATCAATCAATCAATCAATAATAACATTGACTTAAAGAAAATCATTAAATGGGTAATAGCACAGTTGGTATGAGAAAGTGGCCAAAATGGTGACGGTGTCTTATTACTGAGTAAACTGTAAAAACGGAGGCTTTGAGACAAGGGGCCAGTCAGGGGTTTGTGAAGACAGAGCAAAACATCATTAAAGATTATATGGTTGAAAAAATGAACCGTTTTGATGTCAGAATCAGAACTAATTCCCATTTAGGAGTTCTGAAGAACTCCGGCACCTTGTCATTTGGCACAAAAGAAAAGCTGTTCATTAAATCATTTTTGTGCAGATTTCTTGATTTGAGGCTCTCCGGATAGAAGGGGTGACTATCCAGTGTGCCATTTAAGCCAGAGGGGCGCCTTCTCGTGGTTCAGGTGGCGCTAACTCACTCCATATTCCTGAAATACAGAAAATACGTTTCTCTCGGTTGATCGACACATGTACTTGATTTCTTTCTTTTTATTTTTTCTTTTCCTGTGAAATCAAAGTTCATGCTTTCCCTTGTTCTGATTTAACTCTCTGAACCTGTGCCTTTTCATTTGCCCTTGATATCTTAGGAAGAGCAGTCAAACACAAACCCCAACAACAGTAAGAAATCGTAACGATGTCAGTGATGAGGTGATTCAGAAATAGCAGAGACCTGCTTAAACTTCAATGCATGTTTTTCATAAAGCAAGCCTCCAGAGCATTAGGTATCACAGTCAGGGTGTGATAGCTTTCGTCTAGGATGAGCGTCTAGAGCTGTTCCTTGCACTGACTTAACAAGAAGGAAGGCGACCGAGAGAGCATTCTGTACATGGTGGACTCCTTATAGGAGGGACTGAGGGAACATTCTGGATACATATCTACAAAGTGGATACCATTTTTGCTTGCTTTTAAAAGCAAATCTAAAAATATATTTCCTAGCAGCTGTGTAACTGCAAAACAAAAAAATCTGCTCCACTGCAGCGCAAATTACTTACTAGATATCTCCAGGGTTCTGATCTTAATGCTTCAGAAATTTGCTTTAGATTTTATTGTATATATTTAGACCAAGGAGCCTATTAGCTTGCGATCTGGGTGAACCTCTGCATTCTCATGAAAATGAGAAATGTGCCACTCTTGGCAACCTAAGGCTATAATTATGTTAATATGACCATTTTAAGACTGAAATATGTTGTTTTAAAATGTTTCTGTATTTTTATTATTCGTAACAATGATCCGAAGAAATTTAGGGAAATGCTAATAAGTTTTTGTTCAGTATCACTTTGTGACTAGAGCATAAAAACGATTCAGATGTGGTATTTTGAGATTTTTAATTTTGATAGAGAATTTCTATCCATAGATAAGTACTC
Organism: Herpailurus yagouaroundi; assembly: GCF_014898765.1. Classification (NCBI taxonomy): domain Eukaryota; kingdom Metazoa; phylum Chordata; class Mammalia; order Carnivora; family Felidae; genus Herpailurus; species Herpailurus yagouaroundi. Next base: position 11,504,203 of record NW_024412434.1, on the reverse strand, counting down.
CTGTATATAGTCCATTTTAATAATATAAAAACTACCCAAACCTTCTTTTGTATTTTAAATGTAGATGCAGTGAATATATGTGAAGGGCCATCTCGACCTGTAAGTTCCATGACAGCATTTTTTTTTTTAATTTTTTTATGTTTTATTTATCTTTGAGAGAGACGGCGGGAGACAGCGCGAGCAGGGGAGGGACAGAGATAGAGGGAGACACAGAATCTGAAGCAGGCTCCAGGCTGTGAGCTGTCCGCACAGAGCCTGACGTGGGGTTCGAACTCACAAACGGTGAGATCATGACCTGAGCCGAAGTCAGATGCCTAACTGACTGAGCCACCCAGGCGTCCTTCCATGACACTTGCATTAAATCACCACGCTTTGCAATAAATAAATAAATAAATAAATAAATAAATAAATAACCACAGTTCGAGAAAGAAAGAAAAAGAAAGGGAAAGAAAGAAAAAAGAGCACCAAAAACTATCTTTTGAGCAATATGGCAAGATAGCTGTTTTTCTATCAAGGACTATCCTAAAGCACACAGATGCCTGCTTTTAATATAGATGTGGGAGACTAGAATGAACAATATAGTTGGAATTCTGAAAGGATCCAAAAAACTTGTGTCTAGCTTATTGGTTCATCCTTGCCCTCACTACCCAAAACTTCTATTCTGGCTACAGGCAAGATTCTTTCCCAAAGACAGGTTCTCCCAGGTGGCGCCACAAAAGGGAAGGAGAAGGGCAAGAGCGGAGATGTGGATAACGGCCCGTCGTGTAATTTTTATAAATAACTGACGTTTGAATCTCTATCAGTATAAAGTTGATTAGAAATCTTTCACTGAGCCTAACCCGGCTTCAGAATCGCCCATTAATTCGGGAATGGGAATGAGGGAAAGCGCTTTCTTGACTGTGAGTCCATTGCCTATAACCAGACTTTTTTCTCAAGGGTATGTCTTTGGAACATAATACGGCATGGCACGCTTCCTTTCAGAAGCTCCATCCATTCTTTCTTTCTGGGAGCTTGTGTATCTCATGAAAGTGTGTCATTCTCATCGTGCTCCTATGAATATATTAAAGTGAACATTATCCATTCTATTCATTTTGCTCTCATTTGAGTGAGCCCATGAATGCTTGTGGGCAATTTTAATAATAACCCACGCGGTTCACGCTTCCCTGCGTGCAAGCCATACAAGAGTAATTCAACTCACTTGATGTTCACAGAAATAGGAGGTGTTCCTGAAGCCACCGAGCAGCAGAACCAGAGGTTCAGAAAAGTTCGGTGGCGGAGCCACAATCATGGCGGTAAGAGCACAAGCGAGGAGATCCTCAGGAGGAGAAACAGAGTGTTTTCATTCAGCATCCAGTACTCATTCCACCACGACCCACCGCCTTCCCTGGGCGTCATGGTGCGGAGGAGTACTGATGGAAGAGGATGATTAGACCCTTAAAAATGTTTTGTTTTGGAAACTAACTTGTAGACTGCAGCCTGTTGAAGGACAAGTTGAGGTTGAGGGCCATCGGAATGAAGCCTGTGTCTCATTGCACCAAGTATAAGAAACTCCCTTTGTCTGTGTATTCACCCCTCTCTTCCTGTCCTCCCTGGGAGAAGCTTTGTCCCTATGTTGCTTTTGAAGTGGGTTGAAAGCTCTGGCCGCTAGTCATGAACTTCGAAAGGCTCCGTAGATTACAGAGCATTGTCTTTACCTGTCTTGCCTCCTGTGTGACAGAGGATTCTTTCCCGTGGTTTTGTGTGGGTGCGGGGGGTGGTGGAGACAACTACACCATGTCCACCCCCTCACCCGATGTGGAAGCTTTGTCATATGGACCGTGACTTCCCTTTTTTTTTTTTTTTTTTAATTTTTTTTTAATGTTTGTTGATTTTGAAGGGGAGAGAGAGACAGAGTATGAGCAGGGGAGGGGCAGAGAGAGAGGGAGACTCAGAATCCAAATCAGGCTCCAGGCTCTGAGCTGTCAGCACAGAGCCCGACGCAGGGCTCGGACTCACGAACTGTGAGATCTCGACCTGAGCTGAAGTCTGTCGCGTAACCGACTGAGCCGCCCAGGTGCCCCTGGACCGTGACTTCTTTAACATAGAGTCACTGAGCTAGTGGCTCTCCATTTGTTTCTCGTGAGCTGCTGAGATTTGGGGACGCAGGGCTTCCTTTGAATGTAGGAATGCCCAAAGTCCGGCATTTCTTGGGACACAGGGAAGCAGATCCCATCTCGGAGCGGGAGGCTTCTGGCAGTGTTGGAACCCAGTGGGAAGCGGTGACTGGCCAAACTCCCCCAGCTGTCGAACAGGGCAAGGCCAGGCAGGGCGTGGGTGGAGAGGCTTGCCAAACCCAGCCTCGGGGTATGCACAGCTCCCAAACTGGTTGTCTTGGAGGCTGTTATTTATCCAAATAAGGAGAAGTAGTGGTTTTGCTGACCATCTCAGATTTCTGAGCCATGTCCACTGGCTTGCTGGCTGACTTGACGTGATATTTGAACTGAACACACAAAGGTATTTCTTTGAAATGGAGCCCTCTTGTGGGGCTCACGGACGTCCTGGGGTCATCATTTGGAAGGTGGTTTTTCCCCACATTTGTAGATAACGGTAACATGGTCTGGTCTATGTTACTGTTCTCTTGTGTCTTCTGTAACATTCGATACAGATGACTTTGTTCAGGTATTTCTGAACCCGATTTTACATGGTGAGAATACTGACCTTAGGGATCCCTGAACTGCTGCCTTCCTTTGAAGAGTATTCAAAGAAGCTCGAGCCTCCACACTGATTTCTTGACACTCGAGTGTGAGATTTTTCTGGCACTTCATAGATCCTGGCCCTGTTATTTGACTTTGGGTAAGACATTTGAAGTCTCTGGGCCCCAGTTCCTCATCTGTAAAATGGGGATTGTAATGTTTATCTGATGGGAATCTGCTGGGAATTAAATGAGCTGGTTTTGGAAAGCATTGGTAAATAGGAAGTCTTCAAAAACATGAGTTTCCTTGCCATTTTTCCGTTTTCTCCTGGCAGATTTAGTTGAAAGTATTTATTTATAGAGAAATCGTAAGTAATTAAAATTGTCACCCAAAGTTTAAGAAGGTCAGCTTCCTGAATTAGGATTTAACCAAACCCACACCAGAAGGAAGATTTTGATGGGCACTTCCCACTCCCCTTTACTCCCTAGAGCAGTGGTTCTTCAAGAACATTCCATGGACCAGCAGCTTAGCATCACCTGGGGACCTGTTAGAAATGCAAATTCTCAGGCCCAACCCCTGACCTACTATCTCAGACACTCTGGAAGTGGGGCCCATTAATCTGTATTTTAGCAAGTGCTTCCAATGTAGGTTAAAATGGAGAACCATTTGCTGTTCGGGTCAGAGATCTGTCTGTTCCTCTGGGTCACTTGGCGTTCCCCATCTCTGGTCTCTAACGACGCCTTACTTCCTGCCTGGAATACCTAAGAAAGCAACCTCTTTCTTTCTTCCCTACTGAGGTCTTGCTCATAATGTGTGGATTCATTTCATCTCACCTCTTCGGAGAAGAGATGAGACACAGATGTCACACAGATGTGACAGAGAAGAATCTTACCCTTCTGTAGATTCCGAGAATATTTGTGTATTGCACTCATTGAACGCTTGCCAGAGTTCTTCTTGCTTTGTCTTACTTTGAATATTCATGTACGTGCCTCATTATCCCTGCTAGAAAGTAAGCTCTTAAAAGGTGAGAAGGACGTCTTAAAGATCCTTTTCCCCCGTCATCAGTCTTAATCCTGAGCTTGGTATACAGAATGACTATTTAGAAAATATGTCATGGATACACAGAATGTGATCATATAGAGACAGTCTAGATGAGACTTCTCGTTTATGTATAATGAACCTGATGTTAGCATCTGGTTCTGAATGCAGGTTCCACCATGCTTCAACGACTGTTGGAAGACACCCTGAATGGGGGCATCCGGGACCCCTGGCTTGGTCCAAACTTGCAGCTGCTCTTGTGATTTTCTCCACACCTCCAGTCACACCTGAGGAAGACAGACACGTTTTCAAAGATATATTCATTTAATTTATAGGCCTGGAACCTTTTAGATTCTTTCATAACTAATGAGAGCTGGGAAATTTATGAGTCTATATAATTATACAACAAATGGCATCTATTTTCAGTCTTACAGGAGAGAATTTTCTCAGCTCACACACTCGATACACCTGGGATACCCATGGAACTTCTTTAGGGTTTGAAAGTTGCTTGAGGGGTTGAAAGTTGTTGCTAAAGAGAAGAGCGATTGGCTCTTCTGAAGCCATGAAGAATTGGCACAAGGGCTGTTTTGATCTGGATCTCCATTGTTGTTTTGTCATGTTTGTTTTAAGGGAAAATTGAACTTGGTGGGTTTGTGAATTACTGTCCTTCAGTGTTATCCTCTGGGGCTCTTCCCCTCACAGGATCCTTGCTGCTTTTGATACATTTGTTAATACTGTTCAGCTGAAGGTCAGAATAACAGCAGAACTAAAAAATCGTACATCAGAAGCCTCTTTTTTACCATTTATTTTTATTTACTTTCATTTTTATGTTTAATTTGAATCCAAGTTAGTTAATATGTGGTTAGTTAACATATAGTAATAATGATTTCAGGAATAGAATTTAGTGATTTATCACTTACATACACCACCCAGTGCTCATCCCAACAAGTGCTCCTTAATGCCCATCACCTATTTAGCTCATCCCACCCACCCACCTCCCTGACAGCAACCCTCAGTTTGTTCTCCATATTTATGAGTTTCTTCTGTTTTGGCCCCCTCCCTGTTTTTATATTATTTTTGTTTCCCTTCCCTTATGTTCATCTGTTTTGTCTCTTAAAGTTCTCATATGAGTGAAGTCATAGGATTTTTGTCTTTCTCTGAGGGACTAATTTCACTTAGCATAACGCCCTCCAGTTCCATCCACGTAGTTGCAAATGGCAAGATTTCATTCTTTTTGATTGCTGAGTAATACTCCATTGTATATATATACCACATCTTCTTTATCCATTCACCCATCAATGGACAGTTGGGCTCTTTGCATACTTTGGCTATTGTTGATAGTGCTGCTATAAATGTTGGGGTGCATGTGCCCCTTTGAATCAGCATTTTTGTATCCTTTGGACAAATGCCCAGTAGTGCAAATGCTGGGTCGTAGAGTAGTTCTCTTTTAATTTTTTGAGGAACCTCCACACTGGTTCCCAGAGCGGCTGCACCAGTCTGCATTCCCACCAACGGTGCAAGAGGGTTCCCCTTTCCCACATCCTCTCTGACATCTGTTGTTTGCTGGGTTGTTAATTTTAGCCATTCTGACAGGTATAAGGTGGTATCTCATTGTGGTTTTGTGTAAAATTCCCTTTTAAACTGACTCTGCTGGCATAACTCACCTTGTGTTGTGTGTTTGTTCTATTCTTTGCTAATAGAACCAGCACATGCTTTGCTTTGATTGATATGAAAACAGAGCAGCATACAGGCAGTGGGGTGATGCCATTAGAAGGACCTCACTTGTAACCCGGGTCCACAGGGGCGATTCCAGAAAAGTCATGAGGAAAGAGGGACAGGGAGTGGACCTGAAGGAGTCCACATACCAGGGAACACTCTTGGACACTGCCACAGGGGTCCTGGGATGTGACAGGACAGCGACCGACCAAGAACAAAAGACCATTTGTTTTCCAGCTTGGCATCTATCAGCCGTCGATTTGTTTACACACCATTTTTTCCACTGAGAAATATCTATCCTTAAGCTGTGTCTGTGAGCATAAAATTCTATACAGAATGTCATCATTTTGTTGAGATACGGTGAGGATATGTCATATCATCAAACCGAGATTTTTTTTTTTTTTTCAAAAATTCTTACATCGAGGGGCGCCTGGGTGGTTCAGTCGGTTGAGCATCTGACTCGTGATTTCGGCCCAGGTCATGGTCTCACAGGCATGAGTTCGATCCCCACATCAGGCTCTGGGCTGGCAACGAGGAGCCTGCTTGGGATTCTTTCTCCCTCTCCCTCTCCCTCTCTCTCTCTATCTCTCTCTCTGTCCCTCCGCTGCTCATGCTCGTGCGCTCTCTCTCAAAATAAACTAACTTAAAAAAATGATGACTTATTTAAAAAACGTAGTAAAAATATTCTTAACATTGTTGTGAACATCTTAAAGCTTTATAGTGTTATATCAACTTTTTTCACTCGTGGTATAGTCAACTTGGTCAGTTTCCCTGATGAAAGGTTAGAGGGGCATAGGATACAATGACAGAATTATAATAGCTCTTTCAGTGATTCATACACCTCTGAGAGATACGGTCCCAGGAATGTCACTCGGCATTGGGATTGGAGTCAGAGAGGTGAGGAATGCTAATCAAAGGAAGCCTAGACATTTTATCCCGTAAGTCATGTGGCATCTGTGACCGATGAAAGTCTATGTGTGTGTATATACACGTTTGCACATATATGACTAGTGATGCAGTGATATCTGTATAGTGATAATCAGTGATACAGAACAGAGAAGTACGTGTATGCAAGTGTAATGTATACAGACATATACTACCATACATGTAACTAATTTTGAGGCAAGTAGATAAAACCTAGTAGTAATCAAGACAGTGTCTGGATAATTGGATCCAAAGTCCCCTGAGATGTCTATTATTTTTTTCCTTTGCTATGAAAATCTGGATCAGAGAGTGAAGCAGACAAGGTACTGCTCAAGCCGAGTTCATCACGCTGCCTGCTGAAGTTCAGAGCTCAAGCAGATAAACATTCAGTAGTCCCTGCGGGGAAGGCCTTGGGGGCACGGTTCCTCTCAGAGCAGCACACAGTGTCTTAGAGGACACGTGGTTTCCCACTTAAACTGTGAAGGAAGCAGGGACACGGTGGCGAACCTGAAGACGGGCATTCTTGCCGCCTCATGACTTTGTCACCACGCGAAGTTGGGCGAGGTTCGAAACTCCTGACGCTTCCTTTTCCTAACCAATCACATGGGGATAGGAGTATCAGATCTGTGTGTGGTTCCCCGAGTTCAGGGGTCCGCGAAATAGAATCACAATTGTAAGCTGCAGACGGCTGGGTGACCGTCTTGTGTCTGTGGATAGGGGTGTCCGTAACCATCGAAAACCCTTCATAGAATGAGAAACATCGTCAATAAACAAAGCAATGTATTATATGTTGCAGAGTGCGTGTTGACAAGCCAAATGGGAGTTCAGGGAACAGTCAGGAAAGGAAAAATAGAGTCGAAGGCACTGAAAAGTTCTATTTGGGTGACAGAAATGACTTACCACTAGAACAAATCTAGAAGCCCCAAAGGGAGATGCATAAACAAATAGCGTCCTTACGGGAAATGCGTGAGTGTGCAGGGAGATGGGGATGAAAAACGGGGACTTATTTGCACTATCTGTTACAAGCGGTAGAGAGAAGATACTGTTTTATAAACTGTAACTATTTTAGGTGCAAAAGGAGGTTGTCCTTGGCCTGGATGATACAGGAGTATCCCAGAAGATTAAGTATCAGTGAGAGAAGCACATTTTTCTTTTATCTGTCCTGCAGCTCCACACAGTTACTGACTGTGGCTTGGAAGCTGAGTGATTTATTTAACATCCCTTTATTCTGTTCCAGACTGGGATCTTTAATCACCGTTGGGCAGTGTTACGTCAGCTGGGTCCCGGTACTGGAGGGCTCACCAGTGCTTCCCATGTCAAAATATTTGTGGAAATAACGCTCCTCTTAAATATAGCCGTCAGCTAACCACTGACTGGACCATCTCTTTGCTGAGAATTGAATAATTTTGGCAACAGTCTGTCTGTCTCGTGTCTGGGAGACATTCCATTTATGATCAAATGAAACATTAATAGTTTCGCGAAGACCTCACAAATGACCGCCTTTCCAATTTTAACAGTGTAAGCAAGACGGACTTGAAATTTCCCAACATCATAATTACTTCCCTTCACCATGCCGTCTTCATGCTCATAAGCACATTTTAGATTTCCTTTTATCATATGTAATTTTTTAAAAGCCAATAAAGAAATGAATGAGAGAGAGGAAATAGAAATAAATTTCCACAAGACTGTTATCCTTACCAGAGCATAAAAATTATTTCCTGTTGAGGTAATGCTGAATATTTACTAGCATGTTCTTTTTTAATACTAACTCAAAAGAAATAAATTGCTTCCACTTTGCTTATCGTGCCAGTTAATGAAAGGAAGAAGGGGCATCAATAGAGGAACACTCAATACACCACTGGGAAGAACAAATTCACAAAGGCTGCAGCCTCCCAAGGTAGGTCACGCAGAGGAGGGTCTGGCGAAGAAAGGACGCCAGAGTGTGGGGACGCGATGGTTGGACACACCCAGAATGAACCACATTTTGGGGTGAGTTCTCCTGAATGAGCTGTTCTTTGGAGAGCACGAGCCGGACAGGTGAAGTCAAATCCTGCACAGCACCAGGATATTGCTTAGGAAATTAGCCTGCCTGGTTCTTCACCGGGCACTCGAGGACCTTAGGGTCCTCTCTCGAGAGTGACCTGTGTGCTTCGTACTGGAGGATATTTAACTCATCCTGATTCACCGCAGCTTTCAAACTCCTGATGGTGAATTACAGCTCTCCTCATGACGAGGCCATGCGCATACTCTCCAGACCGTGCCCTGAAACGTTTCAGAAAAGTGAAAGGAAATTGCTCTGAACGTGACGGGAAGGAAGAGATGGGAGACGTAAACCAGACCTTCTCTCACCTTGCACCCCCCACCCCGACTTGCAAGGCAGCTGGGTCAACAGAAGCCACCTGTCTCCGCCGTAGCCGGCGTGGACGCCCGCGTGGAGTATGGCGTGAGGCACGTAGCGAAACAGTGGTGAGCGCTCAGTGCGTCTGTTTTCCGGGGGGGACAGGGTGGCCCAGACACTGCACATTCATTCATCCGTTCTTACAAGCCGTCCCGCTTGTGTAAACAGCAGGTAAATCAGTACAAGGGCCGTTAGGACATCTGATGCTGGAAGGCGGGGTCTTCAGGGGATATGGTAGGGTTGGAATCATGGCTTAATCAGACAAGGGAGACCAACCCCTACATCTCCCTTCCTGGAAAGCGTGTGTTTGACTGCAGAAGCAAAACCTGCCAAATGTGTGCCGAATGTTCCAGGGGCTGATAGCGCGCGTGCTTCCCATAGTCTGGTGAGAAATCACAAACTCCTGCTGATGAGATTAAAACATCGAAACAAGCGTTTTCTCATTCCTTCTACTCTTTTCCGACCTCTTAGGTGGCATCTGTTACAACCACTTCATCCAAATATTGTGTCTAACGAGGCATCTTAGGAGGGTGACAGTGCCCCGTGCTCCGTGGTCCCCCACCCTTAATAGCCACAAAGCATTCTGATGGCAGTAAACAGTTTTCTTTAGAAAGCCTGAAGCACTGACTGGATTTGAACTTGAGAGACGTCATGGAATTCTTTGGGTCAGCAAGAACAGCCTCGAAAAGCCTTAAAATGTTTGAAAAATGCACAGGCTTCCCAGAGCCTGGTCGCGGGGTGTGGCGTGAGGCCAGTGGGTTTCCAGCCCAGCATTTCGAGTTACTTGTCGCTGGATTCCCACTTGGATAGCTTTCCTTTCGCCTCCGTCCCTAAGGGCTCAGAGAGCATGGTGGTGATTAAACAGAGCCTACCCGCCAGCTAAGGAAGTGCTTTTTCTCCCTCACCTTTTGTGAGTGAGGCGTTGATACCTGTCCTCTGTTCAGGGCGGCACAAGCCACTTCTTGTTGGGAACACACACCTTCTTGTGCCTGTCGCCCCGCAAGAGATCAGCTGCATTGACAGCCGTTGCCGATGGGGCGGGGGGCGGGGAGGGGGGTTGGGGTGCCTCTGGAGACTGCCCTGGTCTCTGCTCCTCAGCCTTGTTGAGGGTGGGGCAGAAGGATTCTGGCTCCCTTTCTGGAATCCCCTGGTGGCGTAGCCATAGTTTTCCCTCCCTCTTCTCTCAGGTATGTTTCCCAGAATGATCGCAGTTACTTGCCCGGTGCTGGGTAGGAGTGATTCATGGCTGCTACCCAAAGTGCATCTTGGTAAAACCAGGCTGGTTAATTAATAGACAGCCTCCTTAATCACCCCTCTGTTTTCTTTCTGCTGTTCAAAACCAGGAGGGGAGAGGCTCGCGTTCCCTTCACTTGCCAGGCCACCGACTTCAAAAGTGTGGCAGCAGAATGAGTGTTGGGTGCTGCTGGCCTATCTAGATTTTTCTCAGCGGATCACACTCGGAGAGTTGGTCCAATACGGTAATTAGCGTCCCGGGGTTTCCGATGGTCTTGTGGTGGCTGGTTGTCTGTTTCAGGGATCCTGTTTGCCTCTCCGTCCGGTCTACTTTGTCACGTTCCTTTCACTGTTAACCCATTTACCTAGGCCTCTCGGAGTCTGTTCGTTGGTGTGTGTGTTCCGTGTAAGCAATTGTTACAGGCCTGAGTCACCCGTGAGGTAGCCTGTGGTTGGATGGGAGCTGAGGTTACTCAGTGACTAATTTCCAAGGGGAGGAGAAATTGGCTTATCATGGGGAGGACTACTTTTCATCCATGCCTGTGACAGCCTCACTCGGAAGACTGGGGGAAACAGAATGGTTTTTTTTTTTTTTTACCGGTTGTAAACACTCAACCTGGGAACGTTTTAGGATCTGTGGCCTTTGCGATTTCTTCCCTGAAGACAAAGCTGTGTAAAACATCCAAATGTGGAACTGAGGATTTAGATGAAACCAGCAAACAAAGAAAGCACATAATTGGGAGCTGAGCCAATGTGCTGTTTTCACGGCGTTAGTTGTACAGGTGATTTCCTTAAGAAAAAGTAAGTGGCTTTAATTCTTTGAGGATGAAAGAGTCTTATAACAATCCTTTTCAGTTTTGTCCGGTTACTTCATTGTGTGGTCTGCCTGACTGGTGTGTTTACAAATTCTAGACTTGGAAGGGTGGGGTTTGAAATACAATAAACTGTACAGAATACTCCCTTTCCGCAAAGAATATATATATTTTAAATACTCCACAAAGAGACGTGATTACATGAGACAGCTTCCCAAAATGATTTGAAATAAACATTTTGCATGCTAGATTTTTTTTTTTTCCAGAAACAATTGTAAGTTTTTTGCCCCTTCTTATCTTACATTCAGGCAACTTCTAAGTGAGCAATGTTTGATTTAACTTACTGTGTTTCGGGGAAATGAAATATAGATATATGTTAGGATTCCTAACTCAAATTTCAGATAATCAATTTGAAGCTGCCCCCAGATTCTTTCTGGTCTCTAGGAAGTGTGGCCCAAACAGCGTACTGAGGTCTGTGCTGTGGGCAGGGGCAGTGGCCTCTCGGTCAGAGCCACGGTGCTGAGCTCCGGAGAGGAAGCCCCACTGTTTATAAGAACAGGAAGCACTCAAACAAGAGAAAGCAGGGGTTTGGGCAGTAATGGCAAGACGGAGAAGTGATGCTCAACAAAGTAAGGCGTAGAGTAAGGCGAATTGTCTGGTTCATACATTGCCAGTGATTCTAGTGAAGGTAATCGAATATTTTCTTTGTCTGGGCCGAGGTATAGGCAAATGGAGATCCGAGATCCGAGTTGTGTTCTGGTAAGGTGTGAAAAGACCCCTTATTCCTGGGCTTAGGTTAGCTTTTTCTTGCTGTAAAATGAAATTCTTCAAAGCCTACATAAAGACATTAAGTGTTGAGGGCTTCTGGGACAGAAGTGTCCGTGACACAAGGTTTCCAGATATTTTGAGAAAAATAACAGGATAGGATTAGTGGCATCAGAGACTGGTGGGAGAAAAAGCGAGTCAGATATACTGATATCTGATATACTGTATACTGATATACAGCTAGAAGGTGAGTCACAATAGTGTGTGATGTGTGTGTGTGTGCCGCTAATTTATTTTACTTTTGAAGTTTGACATAATTTTCTCCTAAGAGGTCTGACTTCCAGGCCTAGTGCAGGAAGAACTCAATATGCATTTAATACCATTTGTGTTAAGAAAACAGAACAAGGGGCGCCTGGGTGGCGCAGTCGGTTGGGCGTCCGACTTCAGCCAGGTCACGATCTCGCGGTCCGTGAGTTCGGGCCCCGCGTCGGGCTCTGGGCTGATGGCTCGGAGCCTAGAGCCTGTTTCCGATTCTGTGTCTCCCTCTCTCTCTGCCCCTCCCCCGTTCATGCTCTGTCTCTCTCTGTCCCAAAAATAAATAAACGTTGAAAAAAAAATTTAAAAAAAAAATAAAAAAAAAGAAAACAGAACAAAACCGTGCAGGTGCCTGATGCTAGGAGATCTCTCCACGGAAAGAGCACTAAGCTGTAACACTGGGACTTCTTAAGGTTATGTATTATAGAATCTTAACCATCATCCCGATTGTCAATCAGAGAGTGAATAACTCCTGGAGGCTACAAAGTCCACATTTTACTGGAACAGCAAGTGGTCTCCTTGGGTGATCATGGCGAAGACTTGAAAAAGATTCTCTTTTCATCTCCCCATCGCTTCTGCCTCATTTTCAGAGAGAGTGCCTTTGGTTGATCCCTATCCTTTCGTGGATGAACCTCAGTTTTAAAATTTTAAAGGTTCATCCTAGTTGTAGGCTTAAAACATTTTCCCACAGTCTGATGGAACCATCATGTCCTTCTCTTCCTGGGCTGAGGGGAATTGCTGAGGAGGACATCACCATGGGTTCTTTTATCAGGGGTCTTGTGAAGTCAGTCAGAGCTTGGCAAAGCAAGATAGGAATTCTACCAAAGACTTCCAACCTCCAAGTCACCAGGATTGATGGAGGCATTCAATCTTAGGTCACCTGTTCTGTCATAGCTGAGTCCTTGTATTCACCGCCACTGTGGAGGACTCAGGTGGACAGTGATTCTTTCAGTGACCCCGAGGGGTGATGGCGACGTTAGTTTGAGATGGACAAGACAAGGCTGATAGGCAGCATTACCACTGGGTACATGATGCTGATTGCATACAGATAGGACCCATCCTGGTTGGCCAGAGTCCCATTCCGGTTGGATGGCACCCATGTGACATTAGCTACCAGATGGTAAATATTTTGACTATCACCCACATTTGCATATGAGTGCACAGCATATCAGAATTACTGCTGTTACTTCTCTTTCTGAATTCATCTGTACGTGGCACCAAGAAAGTCTAGTATTAGAGATTTGTGTGTGTTTTATTTTAAAAGTTCGTTATATAATGTACCTCCCAACCATTTCTTCTCACATCAGCAAACTTGTTTGTTGTTTTTTTTTTTTTTTATATCTATGCAGGTGTCTGTGTTGTTGTTTTTAAAAATTTTTTGATGTTTATTTTTGAGAGAGTGACAGAGACAAAGACAGAGTGCAGGTGGGGCAAGAGCAGAGAGAGAGGGAGACACAGAATCCCAAGCAGGCTCCAGGCTCTGAGTTGTCAACGCAGAGCCCAACACGGGCTCAAACTCATGAGCAGCGAGATCATGACCTGAGCCAAAGTTGGCTGCTTAACCGACTGAGCCACCCAGGCGCCCTGGTATCTCTGTTGTTTTAAAAGAAATTTACTCAACTTTTCATTAATTAAAATTAATTTTCTATTTTCCTTTCATTTCCTTTCATTAAAAGAAATTTACTCAACTTTTCATTAATTAAAATTAATTTTCTATTTTCCTTTCATTTTCCTTTCATTAATATCCCTTCTAGACAGTTCTGTACTACTTGAATTATTAATGTGTCTTCTTACTCTCTTGCCAGGAAAGGGGGACGTTCACTGTGTGTTAATTGGGGTCAATTTGGATCCCCCAAATTCTGATGTAATCTGAGGCCAGATAAAGACGACTAATAGTTTGGATTATTGTTTATCCAGAGGGATAAACAACAGACATTTGGAACCTTTTTTAAGAAATGGTATCAGGGGTGCCTGGGTGGCTCAGTCGGTTAAGCGTCCGACTTCGGCTCACGTCATGATCTCGTGGTCCGTGAATTTGAGCCCCGCGTCGGGCTCTGTGCTGACAGCTCAGAGCCTGGGGCCTGTTTCAGATTCTGTGTCTCCCTCTCTCTCTCTGACCCTCCCCCGTTCATGCTCTGTCTCTCTCTGTCTCAAAAATAAATAAACGTTAAAAAAAATTAAAAAAAAAAAAAAAAAGAAATGGTATCAGTAATGACAATAGTTACCTGTCTTTCGTTACACTTGATTTGCCCTGCACACTCGCTGTGTTATGTCTTACACACAGTGGCATGTTTGAATCTATATGAATTTATCTTTACCTTTGTTTGGATTAAATCTTGTGTTGTGTGGTCTGATTGCCTGGGGAGTTTGGCCAGATATGTGCTGCTGCCTAAGCCAGTGCCTCTTGTCTTTTACGATCTATGAGGCCCTGCTTTACTTAACCACTTTTCTTTTCGCTGAGCCTTGCCTTGTGAAAGATGGGGTGGTAGAGATATTTATGAAGGATCTGTGTAGATCTGTTGCAGAACTTCTGACGTATGGTTACTCAGCCATTGTGGGAGGACAGTCTTGTATGTCATCGCACACTGACCTTGGGGATGCCCTCCTGGTCTAAGGCCCTGAGCCCCTGAGTTATGAGGGTGTCAAGTGAGTGAGCAGAGGGAGGACCATGTGGGCTAGGGCGTCAGGCCTGAGCCACGTGGAGCAGATGCACCTGGAGCCAGACCTTGACCCTCAGTCTTGGTTTGGATCCACAAGGGCCAGGAAATGGGGAGAGAGTCCCAGGGGTGAGGACAGCCTGAGGACGTCCCAGATTTGGTTTAGAGGGGGGAACAGACTAGCCTGTTGTGGGAGTGCACGTGGGGCTAGTGGAGATAAAATTGTAGCTGCACGTGAGAAGCCTGCATACTCTGGGGCCCCCACCAGGGGATTGAGGAACCAAATCAGTGATGCACAGGTAACACACCCTCAGAAGGTTCCTTTTGGTTGCTACATATTTGCGTCTTGCCTGCATTTGTTTTATTGGTCATTTCTGTTAGAAAATCCGGCATCATTTATAAAACTCCTGGACCAGGGATTCTGCACTGGTGGATTCTTCCAGAGACAAGATAAGGAAGCTGTGGGGTTCCCAAGGCCTCTTCCTCTGTGTGTTCATCTAAGAAATATACAGAGGAACGTACCTTCTCAAGGGCAGGAACTTGGGGACTTATTTAGAACAATGCCTTATTCTTAGCAAGTGCTTGGTAAATATTGCTTACTAAATGAATGCGTTTGTAAGATAAGGAAACAGTACGTATTCAGAACATTGGTCTCTGTTTCATCCTCATTCAGCCTTCTCCTGTTGCCTCTGTTTTTTGTTTTTGCTTTTTCTATCCCTCCCCATCACTCACACTGTGGGTCTCTTGACTGCCCACCTTGGTTCCGGTCCATTTGAGCCCACCTCCTCTCTTCCTCATGCCCCTACTTCACCCACCTCCCAACCCTTCATGTTCCCCCTGTCTGTCACATCTGCCAAAAGTCTGGATAGGAATACGGGCTCCTGTGATGGTACAAATAGAACTTGAAGAGTGAGCTTGGTAGGTGCCAAAGCTGTCCATCCCTTCCCTGTAGCCGTTTGGAGAATCTCGGTGAGTTAGTTATTACCTTCTTTGGCTTTGACCAAAACAAAGTGTATCAAATATTCATATTTTGAATTAATTTGTATTTTTTATTCTGCCCCTTGCTACACAGAGTAGCGTAATTGCAAATCAGTTTCCCCTTGCCCCCTTACCTTGATTCTTTTTTTATTGACATATAATTGACAAGGTAGCATTATATTAGTTTCAGATGTACAACATAGTGAGTTGATTATTTGTGTATATTGCAAATGATGACCAACAATAAGTCCAGTTAGTATCCATCACCATACATACTTACAGTTTTTTTTCTTGTGAGAAGAACCTTTAAAATCTACTCCCCTACTTACTTTCAAATATACAATACAGTATTACTGATTATAGTCACCATGCTATACATTATATCCCCATGACATTTATTTTACAGCTGCATGTTTATACCTTTTGACTCCCTTTACCCATTTCACCCAACCCCAACATCCTGCCTCTGGCAACCACCGGTCTGTTCTCTGTGTCTATGATTCTTAAGTCATTGATTCTTTACTCCTCGTTTCGTGCAAAGGAGAGCTGATGGAAGACCGAGTGGGAGTCTTCACTCTCCTGGACTGGATGGTAATGACATCACCCAGAAGTCACTGCTGCCTGGGCAAGAAGTACTTGGCTTACGACAGTCAACTCCATCAGGCTCTTTATCACATGGCAGACCCAGAAAGGTTTTCTTAGGATTCTCACTCTTCACCATGCCTCAGATTCCTTTCCCTCTTCTCTACCTTACTCACCCACCCCCCCCCACCACCATGAGTTTTGCCTCGAATTACATTCTTACCTCTCAGATCATTATTTTCTCCCAACCTCTTGGAGCTGGTTTCTCCAAGGCTCAAGTAGAGGGCTGATGAAATAATGAAACTTACTTCCAGGTTCTCCCTGTGCATCTCATTACCTTCTCTGGCCATGTCTCTAGATTGTCTCTGCTTGGAGACATGGGAGAGATGCTTAGTAACTACTTTCCAGGGCCAATACTAGAAAATGTGCCCCGGACAAATTTTAGAAAATAATATTTTAGCCCTTTTGATACATTAGATTTGCATTTATTAAGTGTCTCTAAGAAGCTGTGACCTGCCAAAGCAAACCACTGCGGTGTTTTCCCCCCAAACCCTCACAATGTTGAGCTCTTTATTGGGCGTATTTGTTTCTTGGGGTTGCTGTAACTAACTACCACAAACTTAGTGGCTTAGAACACCAAAAGTGCATTCGCTTACAGTTGTTGAGATCAGAAGTGCAGAATGGATTTTACAGGCAATATGAAGGTACTGGCCGTGCCTCACTCCCTCTGGAGGCGCTAGGGGAGCATCCGTTTCCTTGCCTTTTCCAGCTGCTAGAGGCCACCTGCAACTCTTGACTCCTGGCCCCTTCCTCCCTCTTTACAGTTATCAGCAGAACATCTTTTAGTCTCTCTCTCTGGCCCTGCTTCTGTCCTCTCGTCTCCTTCCCTGACTCTGACCCCCTCCTCCCTCTTGCACATATAGTAGGATAGCATTGGGCCCATCTGGATAATCCCGGATATTCTTCCCATCTCAATATCCTTAAAAAGGAACATCCGTAAAGTCCCTTTTGCCACGAAAGGTAACATGGTTCCAGGTTCCAGGGATTAGAGTATGGGCATCCTGCAGAAGGAGGGGCCGTGATTCAGCCTGCTACATCAGGAAAGCCACACTGTCACACCGAGACATCTCTACGAACATGAATATCAAAGGAGATTTTCTAACGTCTTGTTTTATTTTCAGATGCAGAGAGAAATTGTTTATGCAAGAGGAGATGGCCCTGGTGCCTCTCGGCCTGGATCCACAGCTCATCCACCCCATGCCATTCCAAGTTCTCCACCATCCACTCCTGTGCCCCATTCCATGCCTCCTTCCCCATCCAGAATTCCTTACGGGGGCACCCGCCCGATGGTTGTTCCTGGCAACGCCACCATCCCCAGAGACAGACTCTCCAGCCTGCCAGTCTCCAGATCCATCTCACCCAGCCCAAGCGCCATTTTGGAAAGAAGAGATGTGAAGCCGGACGAAGACATGAGTGGCAAGAACATTGCCATGTACCGAAACGAGGGCTTCTATACTGATCCCTACCTTTATCACGAGGGACGGATGAGCATAGCCTCTTCCCACGGTGGGCACCCGCTGGATGTCCCTGATCACATCATTGCATATCACCGCACGGCAATTCGCTCGGCGAGTGCATACTGCAACCCTTCCTTGCAAGCAGAAATGCATATGGAGCAGTCACTGTACAGACAGAAATCAAGGAAATACCCAGATAGCCACTTGCCTACTCTGGGCGCCAAAACACCTCCCGCCTCTCCCCACCGAGTCGGTGACCTGAGAATGGTAGATATGCATGCCCACCATAACGCCCACGGGCCCCCTCACACCCTGCAGCCAGATCGGGCCTCTCCAAGCCGCCAGGCCTTCAAAAAGGAGCCCGGCACCTTGGTGTATATTGAAAAACCACGGACCGCTCCAGGATTATCCAGCATTGTGGACTTCGGCCCACCTCTAGTTGAGAAGCAAGTGTTTGCTTACAGCACTGCTACAATACCCAAAGATAGAGAGACCAGGTAAGATGGTGAGGGTGGCCGCGGGTGGTCTGCGTGCGCCTGGGAGTTATTGAGGACCCCTCTTGAGAGTCAAACCGAGGGAACAGGTGTCGACTGAGCACCAGCCCTGTGCAGCGTGCCCTGCGGGTGTTGGAGAAGCCACAGAGTAGGATCAAAGGCCATCCTTGTCTGCAAGGAGTTTCTGAACAGTGGAGGGGTCAAGTGAAGCAGCCCAGTAGCCATGCTAAAGGGCGGGGGGCAGACACACAGTGCGGTGACGCATGCTGCGGGCAACGCCAGCCTGGGGGGGCATGGGTCTAACGTCATCATCAGCGTAAATCTGAAGACAGTTGTGATCAGCAGAACCCATTTGGACTAAGAGATCAGGAGCTCATGGGAATTGATCTGTGCACCAAGAGGAGTGAGTGATTCAAGTTGTAAGTGTTCGAAATGGCCATATGTGTTTTTCCTTACAGAGTGCACTTTTGCTTTCTCATCTGGCCCTCGGAAGTGGAAAGAATGTGTCACTGTCTGTCATCTAGGGTGATAAAGCATGAATTTGCATAAAAATAGATTGGTTTAGATTTAATACTCATTCAGAAGTGGTACTGAGATCAGCAAAATTTGTCTAGGGAATGAGACACTCCGAGTATCTAAATTTCTTTTTTAATGTATGTATTTTTATAACTTTCCAGCCCAGTCCATTTTTAAAACCCTCCAAAGTTCATATAATAATAGAAAAGCTAATTTTGATAGAGGGACTTTCTCTAGCCTGAATTGGTTGAAGGAAGCCAACATAATACTTATAATCCTAAAAATCTGGTTGAGGAAATGGAGTCTGAAAGAGGTTAAGCATCTTACCTGTTGTCACATATGAATTCAGTTACTCAGCACTTTATTAGAACCACTATTCCCTGTTCCTCACCAAAAGGGTAGTATCACTTACATACTATTATCATCCCTATTTTATAGATGCAGAAACTGAGGCTCAGAGAGGTTAAGTACTTCCTCAAGGTCATAAAGCCAGTAAGTGGCATAGAATGTCCATATCTATTAAAGAGTCTATACTTTTTTTTTTTTTTTTTAACCACTGTGCAATATTCTGCCTGATGGGTGAAGATTTATGAGCTACACGTTTACCCAGCAGAGAGGTAAATTGAGGTGTGCATTCTGAGCATTTCAACTAGAATTCTTCAAAATTTGTTTCAGGACCGGATGCTAAGTAACTGCTCCTAAAGGATATTTACAGTCATAAACATGGTAGCATTTGCATAATTATGCTGCTAAGTATATACAGGCCATTTAAAATATAACTGCCCTAGCTAGTATATTAGCTCGATTATGCAGCAATGGGGAAAGAAAGCAGAGAACGTTTTTGATAGATTTTATTTGCAAAAAATGAATCGTATTTTGTGAAAGTATTTTGTGAAAGTTTAAAAACAAGAACACCGGAAACAATTACTGAAGCACAAAATTAGAGCCCATTGTTTCCCCCTGTACTGTGCTCTCATCTTGGATGCATTTAATCTGTATACTTTTAAGAGTTCAACCCTTAAAAGTCCACCTTCGTGAATGCAGGGTCCTGTAAAGCGCCAAATCAATTTCTGTTGCCATTGCAAAATATTAAAAAGCAAATAAATCTTGAGAGTGCTTTTTATATGAAACTCTGAAGCGAAATTCTACATCTAAGATGTGAAGCTACAAAAACACAGGAGGGGGACTAAGAAATCAGTAGCGTTGCTTTCTTTTGGGCACTGCTGAATTCAAGTGCTGTTCAGAAGAGCATCGTATATGAAATGGCCCAGATAACTGCAGGATGTTTGAAATCAGAGAGAAAAATTCTTTCTTTCCCATCTGTACTTAGGAAACCTCCAACGATAGCTTTGGGGGGGGGGGAGGGGGGGTGTGAGAAACATGATTTTATAACAGCTCTATTGACTTGAAAATGACGAGTTAAAGATAAATTTCATGTCGGTTCTTATATTTAGTCATGTGCCTTGATCTAAAGAATTTGGCTTCTCTTTTCTTATAAAGATGTTTCCACAAGGCATCTAGTGATGACAAGTTATATATAGAAGATCTGGGGGGGAAATAGCGTCTATAATAGAACATAGATGATGGTAGGGCTCTCCTCCTGAGATGGCCATGGATCTTGGGGGCAGGGGAGCAGATTCCAGCCACTTTGACTTTCAAGACAGCAATTCTTCTATCTGAGCTTCTAGAAAGAAAATGATCTCAAGTGTTAAAGTGGCTTTACACAGATGACATCCCTTCAGCTGGGACCCCAAGAAGAGAATGGTCCATGTGGCTATGAGGGAGTGCCCGGGGTAGGGGAGGGCGTGCGACAGATGACTCCATGCATGAGGTTCTGTCTTCCCTAGGTCATAAAATTCCTTCATTAAACAGCATCGTTATTTCTATTCACGGCACATAAAACAGCCCTTAAGAACTGTAAAAATCTAGGACATTTATGTTTTGCTACTTTCTATTTATAGTGTGGATCCTATAATGTAAAGTATCTTTATCGAAAGAACACTCAGAATTCAAGAGTGCTCATTGCAAAGTGACTAATCGCTCTCTTTCCAAATGTATAACAGATTCTTCCTAATGTAATATTTTTCAAGACATGGTAAACTCATATTTTTATACCATTCCACACTACCGTGGCTAAATTCAACAAATGAGTGAAGAATCCAGCGGGGAGCAAATTCTTGCCCTGCCTAGGCACCTGTATGTGGAGAAAGAAAAGCCATGTGAAATCCCATCGTGATTTCTAAGAATTCTCAGATTTAGAGAAGCAGAGTTCCCTGCCCTGGGCCAATTAGAAGAGGACAGGGAGCTTCTGTGTATGGGAGGAAGCCCACATGCTCGCTGGTAGCTTATGTCTGTTCTTAATCACCTCATCTCACTTTCTTACTTTATGAGGATTATGTGTTACTGTGTTGGTAGCTTTGAGGGGTGGGATGCATGCTTGGTTGAACAACTGATTGAGTGAAAGTCTAAATTTAAATTTATGTCGTTTAAAAATGGTCACAGTAGGGGTGTCTATGTGGCTGTCGGTTAAGCTTCCGACTCCGGCTCAGGTCATGATCTTACAGTCCATGGGTTTGAGCCCCGTGTCGGGCTCTGTGCTGACAGCTCAAAGCCTGGAGCCTGCTTCAGGTTCTCTGTTTCCCTCTCTGTCTGCCCCTCCCCCTCTTGTGCTCTGTCTCTCTTTCTCTCTCTCAAAAATAAACATTAAAAAAAATTTTTTTTTTAATGTTCATAGTGACTGGTAGACCTTTGAAGGTTTTCTAAACTATGCTCTATCCTACTGGAGAAGTGAGCCTCAATGACTGAAAAATAATAATTTTTTTCCTTTTCCTGAATGTGTAGTCCAAAGTGAGCCACATCAGAGACCTCCTAAGTAGTTACACTTGGGATCTTTCTAGAACAAGGTTTCTTAACTTCTGCACTAATTGATATTTGGGACAGGATAACGTGTTGTTTGCGGGGACGGAGGGGTTCCCCTGAGATTCAAAGGATATTTAGTGGCATCTCCAGCCTCTGCCCCACTAGATGTCAGTAGCAAAACTCCCCTCTACCCTGCCCTAGTCATGACAATCAAAATATCTCCCGAGGTTGACAAATGCACCCCCTGCACTGGGGGGATGGGTGCAAAATGCCCCTGTTTGAGAAGCACCCCTCTAAGGGAAATGTGGACTTTTTCTACTCAATGGAGTGGAGAAACAAAGGAATGCCAATCGTGACCTTCATAAAACATGGCTCCAATTCTGCCCTTCACCTCTTGGGAAAGCAACTTCATTATTGTGGGAACGTACTATTGGTACTGTTACCTTTGATTCAATCAATCTGTGATCAGTGATTTATGGAGAGGCCACAATGTGTCCTGTTTATGAACATGAACGCCAAAGCCAGACTGCCTGGGTTCGATTCCCAGTTCTAACACTTGCTAGCAGTAGAGACTTTGGACAAGTTACTGAATCTCTGTCTCAGTTTGCTTATCTGTAAAATAGAGATGATAGTAACGAATCTACCTCACGGAGTAGAACAACTCATGACAGTTAAGTGCCGTGTCCCGTGCCTGGCACATAGTAAATGCTCGAGTGTCCCCACTTTGAGCAAAGCTCTCTGCTACATGCTGCTAAACAGACGTCAGTACGCAGAGCTGGCCAGGGCACAAGACCGTACCTAAAGAAGCAAGGAAACAAATTGTCCACTGTATCACCAGGAAGAACATAATGCAGGTGGGGGGTGTGGAGACAATAAAACTGAAGTGTGAACAGAGAACAGAATTAACTGGGCTTAAAGATCCAAACTAGAATGTCGCGAATATCAAAGCCACTTTCAAATCCATTTCAGGGGAGTAGTCAGGGTTACATCTCTTCTTGGGTCCAGGAGCAAAAAGACAAGCCAGGATTAGGGCATCCTTTTAAATGCACCAGAGAGGGGCGCCTGGGTGGCACAGTCGGTTAAGCGTCCGACTTCAGCCAGGTCACGATCTCGCGCTCCGTGAGTTCGAGCCCCGCGTCAGGCTCTGGGCTGATGGCTCGGAGCCTGGAGCCTGTTTCCGATGCTGTGTCTCCCTCTCTCTCTCTGCCCCTCCCCCGTTCATGCTCTGTTTCTCTCTGTCCCAAAAATAAATAAAAAACGTTGGAAAAAAATTAAAAAAAAAAAAATGCACCAGAGCTATCTAATTGATGACAAAGAGACCTACCAGGTAGAACTGACATTATGAGTTATCTGTTTTGATGCCTAACAGTGCCTGACTGATTCAGCCCTTGTCTGAATTGCTTTCCAATGTAGCTCTAATTATGGATCAATAAGTGTTTATTGAGCCCCTCTTAAGTGCTGAGCTGAGGACGGGATGCTTTACAGCGTACAAAGAAACATAGATGCGGTCTCCATGCACAAGGACTAGAAATCAGGAAGACAGCATATAAAACGTTAAAAGCATGATACAAACATATAAGCTGTGCCACAGTTCCGTACGGGAAGCTTCTGAGCTACAATTGTAGGTTAAATAACTGTTTTTGCAGGAACAACCACAGCAGTAGGGTTTCATTCACGGGTGGTGCCCAGGGATATCCTTGTTGTCACCTAAGAGTGACACTATCTCCTAGTGAAGAAGAAAGAAGGGAGGAGGCCATGCCAGGCCACTAAGGGGGAAAGAGTGTCTCTCCCTGAGGCTAGGACTCCAGGGGGAGATCTGTCCTCACACCTCCACGTCCAGCTGGAAAGTCAGGACACGTTTTTTTCTTGAAAACAATGGGGAACAATGATAGCACTAATAATACATTGTAGGTTAAAGAGGCTTCTGTGGGCCAGCTGGAAATCCAACCACCAATTCCAAGTTCTAAACAATGAAAGTACAAGTAAACTTTTCAATTACAAGGCTATCATCATCTGGGGACTGCTTGTACATAATTAATTCAAAAGAAGTGATACAGACAGTAATTGCTGTGAATTCAGAAGAAAAGAGAACTTTTCTGAACTTACACTGGTCTGGGAGCTTTCATGAGAATGTCGGAACGGACTGCAATTTAAGGGACACACACAATGAAGTGAAAAGATAACATTTGGAAAGACAGACTGATCTCGATTCAAAATTTGCTCTATTTCTGCCATTATGGTACTATAAAAAATAGCATCTGGATATGACGTTTTGCCAGCCTCAGAAGTCAAGTGAGCGCCAATAAATTGAATTTAATTCACAGGAATATAACTTCATGGTTGAGTATTCTTTGCTTGTCATTCCTTAGGCTGCTAGATGCAGGCAAGAACTGACAATACTTAACGAACTGACAAGTTTATGAAGGTAGCTTTGCTCTCACACAAGGGATATTCTACCAAAAATACCAGTGGAATGAATGTCACAAGGTCTGTGTTACTTTAAGCAAACCAATTTCTCAAAAGGGAAAGCCATCATCTGTCACTAATTAGATGAAATTAAATGCACCCTGGATCTGCTTTGAATATTCACGAGGTGCTGTCAGTCAGATGCCTGACGTCTGAAACCAGAAGCAAAGCCAGAGTAACCTACATCCTGTGCGATTCAGATACTCCCTTCTCCTTGCCTCCTTCAAAGAGAAGAGGAATAAATGTTTAGGTACTTCCTCCTTGAACTATGGCAAGAACGGTTCAATGCAAAGCCAGCCCGAAGATAGGATTCCTCTAAGTAACCCGGTGGCCCAGGAGCTGGATAATCCCGGGTCCTCGTGATGTCAGGGACGCATTTTAGCCTCACTTGTGATTGGTTGTCCTTCTGTCTGGTAAGAGATGGAGATTTACACTGGTCCTTATTGAATCTTTGGAGTTTATTTTTCATGAATGAAGTGTTTGAAAAATATCACCAGGTCTAAGGATTCATTCAAACTTCCAAAAACCACAGGTCTTGAAAAGTCTGCATTGCCCACTCCACTCGTGTAGTGCTAGTGAATACCTCCTCTCCCTCCCTGTCCATCCTCAGAGCTGAAGGGGTCTTAGAGACCACTGTGCTCATCATTGACATTGTAGGAGAAACAGGCAGGAGACTTTCCAAAAGCCCCATGTCTTGAGCTACTCCAGCCACATGATGTTTTCACTACCAAACTGTCTCAATATGTTTTTTGTCTTTGTAATAAAGGCAGTATGTCCCTAACTTCCCCAGTAAGCACAAGTATCTAAGAAGACAAAATACAAAAAGACATGATAGACGCCAACGGTAGGAAATGTCTTCCTTCCTTTTCCCGAGTCATTACCTTTTGAGTTCATGCTGCGATTTCACAGATCAAAAGCAGTTGGGAGTGGAGAACTTATTGTCACAGCTCCCTTAGGACCAGTCAAGGGACCATCTATCCATCACCGCTGACGCTATCTCTCTTGGAAGGTGAATTACAGGCCCCTGTTCAGGTAGCTGGGACATGAATGAACGGCTGTTCCTACCGGTTTGTACCTGTACAAAATGTGAGATGTCACTTCCAGAGCATGAATATGAAAGCTTCCCCTCAGGGAAGAGAAAGAAAATGCAAAGGAGGTGATTTCATACGCCGGGGTGTAGGCTTGTCCTGGAGAGTGAAGGTTCTTGGCCCCCACGGAAATGTGGAGTGCCTCACCCCAGATGGTGAGTCACTGTGTGAGGCAACTCAGAGCCGTGCAGGGAGCACCAGATCATGGGATCGCAGGTGAACTAGCCGTGTGTCTTTAGGAGAGCCTCTGCCTTGCTAAACCTCCATGCCCTTCGCTGGAACCTCTCAGTGGTTCTGTGCAGCTTTAATCAACATGGGTAGAAACTGGACAGTGAACTGGAGAATTCTCTATAAATAAGAGCAATACTGACTTCTTCCTGCGGGGCCACTGGATCTGGCCATTTGGATGTGGGTATCCTCATGCCTGACTTGGGGCTGTATTCTGGTCCCAGCCAGGACAGCATGCCCAGAAAGCAAGTTGTGAAATAGATTAAAAGCTACCTGGAGAACTCCCAGGCGCATTTGCTGTGCTGGGCAGAACACGGTTGGAACATCGTTTGCAAGGAGTGATTATACTCTTGGGAGCACAGACCTGGGCGCGGCTGTGCTTTGCCTGACCTGCTGGGCCTGCCACACCTTTTTTTTTTTTTTTTTTTTTTTTCTCGTCAAGATCACTGAACCAGAATGGAAGGAAATCTGTAAATGTGTGGGACCTAAATAAGTTCCTTCCAACCAGAAAATTCTGTAATTCTAGAATTCTAAGTCTGGCAGCATTTCAGACATGGTATTTGAGTGTTGGGCATAAGAAGATTGGCAAGGGGCAGGAGACTTTGAAGGGCCGATTTCCTCTGCATGCTGAAAGCTCATTCAGACTTTTGCATAACCTGTCACGAGTTCTTCCATCGCTGGCTTCCTGTGTTTGAACTTGTCAGGCCTTTCCTGCCTCAGGGACTTTGCATATGCTCTTTCTCTACCCTGTGCCCTCTTTTCCCACATGTCTACCTGACTGGCTCCTCACCAACATCAGGGCTTTTACTCCAACACCATCAGCTCAGCGAGGCCCTTACCGGCCATTGTAATTAAAGTTGCAACACACACACACACACACACACACACATATAATTAAATACATAAAATACATATTTCTATATAAGACCATATACATCTATTTATACACATACATAAATCGTTGTTGTACCATTACCCTCATCCCCTAGAATGTAAATTCGATGAGAGCAAGCCCTCTGTTTCATTCACCGTTACATCCCCTAGCCACTGGAACTGTGCCTGGCACCCAGTCGATGCTAGAAAAATATCTGCTGAGTAAATGAAGTCAAAGGGATAAAAGGAAGCCATGTGCACCCCTAATGTTCTGTGGGTTATAAGGTGCTTGCACATATACTTTCTCCTTTGCCGTCATTTCCTGGGCCTCTGTAGGATGACAGCCCTGTGGGACAGGGAAGGCTGTTGTTAGCCTAGTTTGACGGTTGAGGAAGCTGAGGCTTGGAGGCATTAAGTGACGTGTGAGTGCGGATTTTGTGTTCCCCACCCCCCTCGGATGTCTGTTGGTTGGCTTGAACCCCGTGTGTCCGAAGATGAGCTCCTGTCTTCTCATCTCAGGCACGGCAGCTTCATTCATTCCTTACTCAGGTGGAAAGCCTCGGGTGCCATCTCGATTGCTGGCTCTCGCACTCCCCATTTGGACAACCAGAGAATGCTGTTAGTTCAGTACCAAAGGTTCCTTGACTCCAGCCGTAGTTCTTGACCTCATGGATGCCACACTGGTCCCAGCCACCACCACTCTTACCTGATCTGCTACCCTTGCCTCCTGCCAAGTCTCCGTACCCTGCCCCTGCCCACTTCTGGAGTCAGAGCACAGGTCTAGATTAATTCCTGGTCCACAGTTTTTGCTTCCATTAAATTGTATTAGTCTAATGCTTCTGCTCTTGCCCTGGGACTCCCCTTAGAACACTCTTATACTCTCTTCTCCTTCCTCTTCTCCCTCTGCTAACTCCTATTCTCTTGGTCTTCATTCACACATTTCCTTCTAGGAGGAGGTGCTCTTCCCCAGGAGACTGCTCTGTGTCTATCATCCAGGCACCTGATTGCTTGGAGCACACGCACCTCTTAGAACTCAGCCAGCTGTGCCCACCCCATTGGGGTCCTCTGAAGCCTGGGGTCGGCAAGAAAGACTGGCATCATTTACCCCCTCAGTGTCCGTCCCAGCACTCACACTCAGTGATTGTTGAAGTTGCTGGCCTTCCAATGTCATCTGAGTCCTTTAGGGGAAACAGCATCAGTTACTGGCTAATATGTGAAGAACTGTTTATTCCGAGGAATACTGTCATTCTCACACAATTCTCTCTTAACATCCCTATTACAAACCTCCATTTTCTCAGTGCCTCCGTGAGTTTATGAAGAAAGATTAGAAATAGCTTTTTTCCCTGGTCCCTTGTAAACGGGGCTCCATTTTAGCCTGTTTCTTTACAGGTGCCGTTAAATGCATGTGTCTTTGTGTCCATAAGTAAAATGCAGAGCATTCCAGGTGAACACCTCAGCTTCGGTCACGGTTTCCTTCTTGACTTGGTGAAAACTTGGACTTTTAGATCTAGACAGTAAAAGCATACCAAGTAAGAATGTAAGGTCAGAGCATGTCTGTGAAGAAGCGCTGAAGGTCTGTATTGGCCAACTTCGAAAGGTTATCCGAGCAGATATTGAAGCCACAAGAGATAATGGATTGGAATGTGACAGACAGGAGGCCAGCTTCCCACACTGAAGTTCTCCAAGGATGTGAGGGAACTTCCTAGATGCTCGTAGGGCATTCACCGATGAGTAACTCAGAATTCAGAAGCATGGGAGATGTTGTGAGCTCAGATAGAACAATGAATTGAAGGGGTAATAGGAAACATGAACATACCCAGTCTTCCTTCTCCGTGAGCAGAGGACAAGGAGAGAAATAACAGCCTTCAAGGCCAGTGTTAGAAACAATATTTCTTCATGACCTTCTGTGTGCCCAGTTTTCATCTAAGGACTGAGAACACGAGAAAAAATGCCAGACATGGTCGTTCTCCCTGAGCAGCATGCAGCGGGGTGAGGATGGGGTCGATCTTAATCCATACAAAACATTGCAGCCCCTTTGCAGTGACTACCAACTCCATCAGTGTCTCCTCCATAAATCTAGATGTTTCCATGAGAAGTTAAATTTATGGGGAGTTTTTGGAGGAATGTTTTTAGTTCTACAGTTTTTTTTCACCAGTAGGTTAACATCAGGCAGAAATAGAAAGTTCATTGCTCAGAGTCCTATTTGAAAAGCTTTACCACAAATTCAGATAATTTGAATTCCAGTGTTCTGTTGAACTCTTCTGAAAACAGTGTCTTTAATTACTTTGGGGTTTTTTTTCCCCCTCATACCAGAGAATCAGGGCATGAGCAAACAAGGGCATCGCCTAGCTTTAAGCCTGTTCACTGTTCAGCTCTGGAAAATGCCTTTGTCACTACCAAGACTAAAGGGTTTTAGTTCATTTAGATTTCTCCCAGAAAAGAAAAAAAAAAGTGACTTTGTGAAGGAATGATGGTACTTTATTCACCCCTGTGTTCACAGCGGATTGCTCCGTGCCTAGCACATATTAAGTGCTCAGAAACATTTGTTGGTGACTTGTTGACTGTGTTTCTGACTTTCTGGGGAGAGAGAGATGACGGGATGAGCAGGAACCAACACAAAAATAGTCACAAAATATTAGAACTAGAAATGAATTGATTGGCCACCTTGTAAGCACTCCCAGAGGAACAGCCCTGGTTAATGTCATTGTAATTGACTCTCCTGCACCAGTGGGTTTCAGCGTTGGTAGCTGGTTTGGAAGGTGAGCACCTCCGACAGAGGCTGATCCCTTCAGCTCGCCTGACTGGTTTCCATCAGCTCCCTGACACTTCTGGATATTTAAAACCATATCCTTAGGGATTCATCATGGAGGAATTACCAGTCTCCTAGTTGTTGCCGCACCGACTTGTTTTTTAATAGCCATTAATTTACTTAGATGTACAATGATAAGGACTTAATTCAGGTTTAACGAGGCCTCGGTCAGCCTAAAGGCAAGTCTCTAGGCAAAAAATGGGGAAGGTGGAAATTTGAATCAAGAAGTTGTATAAATGGGGGCACCTGGGTGGCTCAGTCAGTTACAGGTCCAACTTCAGCTCAGGTCATGATCTCACAGGTTGTGGGTTTGAGCCCAGCATCTGGCTCTGTGCTGACCGCTCAGAGCCTGGAGCCTGCTTCGGATTCTGTGTCTCCCTCTCTCCCTCAAATGCAGACTCTTTCCTTCCCTGAACTTCACTGAAGACAAGAGCAGACTGTGCCCAGTCAGGGTTTTGCTTCATCACAGGCAGACACGGGTTTGCAGGGAAAGCTGGTTGTAGCAGAGGGAATTTAAATACTGGGATCAGCACTTTCCCTGGATTGGGCTTGAATTTTTTATTAATATTATGCTTGGGTCCCAAGAAGATGCATTCAGCCAGGCTGACTTTATGGCACTAAATGACTAGTTAACCATACATCCTAATCACATAAATATGGTTTATGGAATGATACAAAATGGTTTATGAAATCACTTTTAAACCATCTTTTCAACAGTAATTATACCAGTTCTGTAATACCTTAAACCAAGCAATATTGGCAAGAATTAGCTTAAGCATTTTTAATATTCTGATGATTATCATACAAAATTGCCACTGCAATTAAATGACAGGGTCATATTTAATTTCTTTTCTTCCACTGCATTTCTCTTTTTTCCTTTTCACATTAAAACATCCTTCATAACATTTCATCATGGGAGAAGGCTGCATAAGTTTCCAGTTGCTGTAATTTAGTTAAACCATAAAATTGTTTCCAGATTACCAACCATGAAATGGAAAGACAATCTTATTTATGAATTTATAAATCAGATAATCTCCCTCAAATGAATCCTGAAACCAGAAACACTTTGATGATTAAATAGGAGGGAAAAAGTTTTCTCATTACCATGTGTCAAAAGCATTGTATTTTTGTAAAGCAGGTTTGGCCGAGGCAGCGGGACACGCATGTGCAATCAGTCTGTGTGATGCCTCGGTCGTGTACCCTCCCCACTGTTTCCTGGACAGTGGGAGAGAATTGCTCCCTCTTGGCCATCAGGCTCAAGTGTTCTGAACTCTCAAGGCTCTGACAGATCATGTCTCCTTCCTGGTGGCCCCACCAGTGACATAGCCTGGAGGAGGCCACTCAGGGAGCATTCACGACCATCCTCACAGATCGAAAGGGAGAACCAAGTGTGTGTGTACCAGGACTGGGTATGAGGCTGGGCTCCACGGTACCCAAACTCTTACCCCAGGCAGTTTTGCGATTTTGACTTAATCGCACCGTGTCTCTGTGAGGAAAGAAGAATGGAGCGCTGGTTAGGTATTGTCTTTCTCTGTATCCTAAAACCCTTGTCAGGGGGGAGCCCAGTGAGAAACCAAGTACCCACTGAGCCAAGGAAAAAGCCAAAGGTGTGTAAGAAGGAAGCCCCACGGACACCCATGTGGAGAGGACCCAACCTGTGCTGTAACATTCTGCACTTCTACCCGTGATGATGACTGAGCAGTGTTCTGAACCTGGAATGATTCAGGTGCTTTGCTTGCTGTTTTGTGCTGCTGCCTTCTTTTGTTAAACTGGGTAATGAAAGTGGTGACTAGAGAGCAATGATCAGAGGGAACACTGATTGGGCCCTAATCAGGTTGGGTGATGTTAGAATCTCTTATGCTATTTCCGCCTGTCAGATTCTCCTTTATTCCCTACAGTCATAGACTTAGCCGTTTCTCCTCTTTCTTTTTTTTTTTTTTTTAATATTTATTTATTTTTGATAGAGAGAGAGACAGAACGTGAGTGGGAGAGGGGCAGAGAGAGAGGGAGGCACAGAATCCAAAGCAGGCTCCAGGCTCTAAAGTGTCAGCACAGAGCCCGATGTAGGGCTCGAACTCACAAAGCGTGAGATCACAGCCTGGACACTTCACCAACTGAGCACCACGGGGCCCCTTTTTCATCTCTTTCTTAACTTTGTTGTTGTCGTGTCTGGATAGGTTGTCACTGCGCCTTCCTATCCCACATTC
This sequence comes from Herpailurus yagouaroundi, assembly GCF_014898765.1. Classification (NCBI taxonomy): domain Eukaryota; kingdom Metazoa; phylum Chordata; class Mammalia; order Carnivora; family Felidae; genus Herpailurus; species Herpailurus yagouaroundi. The sequence goes on along the minus strand of NW_024412434.1, from coordinate 11,473,056 downwards.
CAGCTTCACGGACTGTTTTAAGCCACTCCCTAACCAAAGCTGCCTAGACTCTAAAAATGTCATCCCACTTAAAAAAGAGAGAGGGAGGAAGGAAGGAAGGAAGGAAGGAAAGAAGGAAGGAATCCTTTGCATTTTCCTAGAATTGAATAAGCTAGTACGTCTCAAGGTGGTTCTGAATGCACCTGCACCCTTAGGGCCATGAGCTTGACTCCAGCATTACCGTGGGAAGAATGGAGGCACTGGACGACTTCCATCCAGTGCTCAGCAGGGCTGCTGGGAGTCATTCATTTCCCACGAGCCCATTTGACTAAGGCTGTGTCTCCCACATGAAGGCAGCATGATCGACCACCACCCATATTTTCTTTGCGATATGGGTCTGATAAGCTTGGGATTTCCGTTGGATATTTACTAACCTGTTTTCTTGACTGAAATTTCTTACTAACTTGTCTCTTTGGCACATGTTCTGTCTTATGGCAGAGACAAGGCCAAGAGCACAGGTGTAAGACTCAAAATGTTCTGCAGCTTTGATGTTTGGTCTTCACTACTCTGCCTGGAAATACCTGGAAAGCCCTTCCATGGAATTTCGGCTCAGACTATTTGAGATTTCTCCTCTCCACACCATTAGAACAAAGAGATCATATTATTAATACATCAGTTGGTTTTTTTTTTTCCTTATCATGTTCAGAACCAGTAACTATTCAGACTGTATGACTCACATCCAAGAAACTCAGTCTTGGGACAGAACGATCCATTTTAAGCTAAAGAAAATGCATGAAATTGTGAAGTCAGAAACTCGTAATTGGGAAATTAACTTCAGTGATTCATATCGCGCTAAAGGTTATACTCCCAAGGCAAAATGCAAGGCCTAAAGGTTGTGTCTAGACAAAATGACCCTTAAAAATCCTCTTGATTGCCATGAACTTTGAGATTCAGATACATCATCTCTCAATTAGTCCAACTTAACCGATTATTTTTTTCTAGAGGAGGAACAGACCACAGTGATTTTTTCCATTGGGTACCAGATAAAGAAGTTGGCTTGTGTTTAAAAGCCACGATGTACTCATATACCATTCGTAGTGCAGGAATCACTGTTGCTAACACTACAGAGGTCTGTGGGGTGGAGACCCACGGTGAAGAGTGGGTTCACTTCTCTGTCTCAAGTTGACATCTGCTGATGGGATATGTTGGCAGGCGAGGTGCCCACACTATTCAAACTGTTCTCAACTCTCTTCTCTGTATTGTTTTAAGCTACCACATAAGGGTAATTGAATTCACTTTTGTGCTGCCCATTACTCAGAAGAGGTTACTTTGTTGTGGTGACGTGTGTATAGTGTATTGAAAACAATGCTAATCGTTCTGTAAAACTGCCATTGTCTGAGGTACAGAAATGTGAGCCTGTTTCAAAGGCCCGATGAATTGTGATGCAGCATGAAAGGGCCCCGAACACTAACGTGCGGTGTCTGTGTAGGGGACATAACTGTGTAGGGGAGTCTTCATTTGTGTCTTAAGATGACCGAAGCTGTTAGGGATATTTGTCTTCCTACTTGATCCTGTAAAAGGCCCCGGGTTAAGGTTCCTATGACATTACATTGAGCATCCCCTACCCCCAAGTCAAGAGATTGATCCCAATCATGTTTTTCCTTAAAAGACATTCACGTGTGTTGCTTTTGGGCTATGAAACAAGTATCACTCCACTCTCCACAAACATCTCTGTCATTGACACCAAAATCAGGCAGCAGCCTCCCAGCTGACGAGGACAGCTTGGAAGTCTGTGCCACTAGGCCACAGCTGGCCTGGGACACCGCTGGTGCCAGAGAGAAAATAGCGAAAGCAGGGCAGAAAGCCTCAAAAACACGACGCGCACACAGAATCATTTCCGAAGGAGGCGCTGTTCGATTTTCCAGAAGGCCTCTTTCTCATCTGACCGGTGTTTTCTCAGTGAGATCACTGAGTTAATATTAACCTCTGATCATCGACTCTTGAACTCAGCAGGGCTTTGTCGGCTCTGCAACATTCCCCGAGCCAGGATGGGGTGAACTTTGCCAGCCTCCTAGGTGGTACGTTTTATAACCCTCAGGTGATCATTCACCCAGACAAACCAGTCTGAAAGCCAATATAGCTTTAACAAACCATTCTCTTGTTTTCCAGAGAGAGGATGCAAGCCATGGAGAAACAGATTGCCAGTTTAACTGGTCTTGTTCAGTCTGCGCTTTTTAAAGGGCCCATTACGAGTAATAGCAAAGATGCGTCTAGGTAAAAAGAAGAAAGCAAACCAATTACAGATAATTCGATCTGTTTCTCTTTAATCATTAAGATCATTCCTTCATTCAAATCCGTTTCCTTGTAATCATCTCAAGGCTGAAAATATGCACATCTCTATGAATCGTGGTTTGTGTGTGTGTTTGTTTTTCCTTCCGGTAATTCTTGGTCGAAGGTAACACTTTGGCCCAAGGAGGGTAGGTGGGTTTCCCAGAGTGCATGTGGCTTCATGGACCACTGTGCAGTGCCTGCCAGCGCCATCCACACGTCTCCACATCCACCTCATCCGAAAGTCGTGAGCGTGCCTCAGCCGCATTCCACCGGCAGTGTCAGACGCATACCTGAGAAGCCTCTTCCATCCCGGCCGATAGTGACGCTGATGCTAAAACACGTTGCTTAATACCATCACTAGCTGCTGCTGATTGCTTAGAATAGTCAATGGAAGGGGGGGAGAAAAAGGGCATTTGGGAAACTGTATAGCTGACTCTCTTTTTCTTTTATTCAGCGAGAAAATGATGAAATCCACAGCCAATAAGAGCCACACAGATGGTGCAGGTGAGTGTCCCTCAGAGCCTCTGCAGGCTGCCTTTGGTGAGCTCTGGCTTGTTTCGGAGCATTTAACCTGTCCCTAAGTCGCCTAATTGGTGTGATTTCAGAGGCTGTCTGGATGACGCCTGACCCACCACACCTTCCCTGCGTAACGCTGAAATTCCAGATGAGTCATTCATTCAGGGGAGGGGAGATGGCCTAAGCCCTTCAGTCCTCTCCCTTCCGTCTTCGTTCATTCATTCATTCTTCTTTCATTTACATGCTTATATGGCCATACATCCCACAAATATATATGTGCCTGGCACTGGGCAAAGACAGTGGGCATAATTCAGACAGGGCTGCCTGCCCAAATTCCTAAGCCGGGGGGAGAAACAGATACAGGACGAGTAATTCTGAGTGGTAAGAAGAAGCACAGGGTGAGTATTTCACCCACAGAGCTAGCCTAGACTAAGACATTTCCCTGAGGAAGTGACATAAGCTGAGGCCCAAAGGATGAATGGGACTTAGGTGAGTGAGTGGGGAGAGGAAGAGCCATTGAGGGGAGGGGAGGCATGAGCAAATGCCGTGGTAAGGAATTTAGACATTTCTCTTAGTGCAAAAAGTGAAGCCACTGGAAGGTTCTGCGATGAGTAAGGACCTCAGCCCAGCTGCAGAATGGGAACGGACAAGAAGGGAGCCAGTGATAGAGGTGGGAAGAGAAGGCGTGCTTGGACCAAGGCCAGCTTTTTAAACGCCAGCATCCCCCCCAAAAGAAGCTCCAATCATATGCCCAGTGGAGTCCCCTACTATCCAGCTATATTTAATGTACGTCTTCTGCCGCAGGCTCAAAGCGGGCCTCCTCTCAAGAGTAAGAGATCTTCCCTTGTGTTGGATTAGAAATAGAAATCATGACCAAGGACATGTTTGTCTACTGAGTTACACAGGAAGCATGTGGCAAGTTGGGTGAAACCCCGAATTTGGGGAAGCCACAGAGTGTCGTGCAGCATGGTAGAACGGACAGACCTTGGGACTTCAGCTGAGTCCACTGTTAGACCTGGTTCCGCCCTAGCTGACTACAGGCAGTTGAGCTGTAAAGCCAGGAGGGTTGGGCGTCCAGCATTTCCAATCCTCATGGGATTTGCTGGTTTACTCAGAAATCAATCAGTGGCCTTGGCTTCAGCCAGAGAATTATTTAGCGGAAATTGCTAAACCTGTCTTCAGAACGATTGCCAGTTTGTTTGAGAGATATTCATTCTTTCTTTTATTTTCTCACCAATTATGAATGTAAAGGGGGAAAAAAGGAATCTAGTGAACTCATAGAAACAGACAGCGGAATGGTGGTCACCAGGGGCTGAAGGTTGGGGGAAGTGGGGAGGTGTTGGTCAAGAGTACAGACTTCATTTAGAAGATGAACACGTTCTGGGGATCTGATGCCCAGCATTGTGATTACAGATCACAGTACTCAACTGTACCCTTGAAAGTTGCCGAGAGAATAGATGTTAAATGTTCTTGCCGCAAAAAAGAAATGGTAATCATGTGACATGATGGGCGTGTTAGCTAACACTGTGGTAGTAATCATATTGTAATATATAAGTATATCAAATCAACACATCCTAAAGGTACACAGTGTTGTGTGTCCATCAAGTCTCAGTGAAGCTGGGGAGAACAAAGTTTGCCTACCGAACACTGCAACCTTCCGTTCCTCTGGATTCGATTCTAGAAATGATGAGTACCCGACACCATTGTTCTAATCAATGCGTACGTGCTCTTTTACATTGTCCCTTTACCCCTTTTCACTTTTGGTGACATCATCATGCTCATCATGGGAAACACTTAGTGAGTGTTTCTTCTATGCCCCACACCGTTCTGAGTGCTTTTCATGCGTGAACTCATTAGCTCCTGACACATCTACGCAGGATAGGCCCAGTTGTCATTCCCATGCTCCAGATGGGAAGACTGAGTGTATGGCCCCACATGTGACCCACAGCCACACGGTCCCACCTGTCGTTTTACCTCATCCTTTTGTGTGAAGGTGCCCCAATCTCTTTAGAGATAGGTAGGCTGTTTCATTTCTTAGTGTTGAAAATGTTTGTCCCTGTCTCTTTTAGAACCAGGGGAGAGGAACAGGTGTAACTTCCTTGAGATGTGTTTCCCAAAGTGGAATCAATAAGTCCAGAGGGACAAGCTTTAGTAGCACTGGCAACATGCTGCCAGCTTTCTCCTCTGAAAGGCTGAGCCAGCCCATGACGCCATTGGCAACTGCACGCGCGTTGTTCCCCGAGTCTCTGCTGGGTTTGGTCTCTCTTGTTCTAATGTGTCAGGGCTAGATGTGGTCCACCGGGCTCTCGTTGCCATAGCAGCCTTGTACGGGGGTGCAAAGTATATTAATTCTTCCAGAATCCTAGGAAGTAAGCTACGAGACAAAAAAAGGATAATCCCTCTTCTGTAGACAAGTCCAGGGAATTATAGAGAAGTCAAGTAGCTCATTTGGCCGAGGGTAAATAAAAAACGGAAACCCAGGGGCGCCTGGGTGGCTCAGTCGGTTAAGCGTCCGACTTCGGCTCAGGTCATGATCTCACAGTCCGTGAGTTCGAGCCCCGCATGGGGCTCTGTGCTGACAGCTCAGAGCCTGGAGCCCGATTCCAATTCTGTGTCTCCTTCTCTCTCTGCCCCTCCCCTGTTCATGCTCTGTCTCTGTCTCAAAAATAAATAAACGTTAAAAAAAAAAAAAAACGGAAACCCAGATTTCCCGTTACTTTAGGAATATTTGGTTTACTGTGGATAGAAGAGAACAGAAGGAGCCTCCCATTTCAAGGACATACCAGATGTTTTATATTGTATGTTATATCATTGAACACATCTAATCCTCTAAGGAAGATGTGAGCCACACTGCTCGCTAGTAGAAGTCATGGCCGGTCTTGCCAGTTCCCAAACCTGTGTTCTTTCTGTCACAACAGGATACATTAAAATCACTTCATCTTTGCATTAATTAGGTTCACATTACAAAGTACTTGACTGAAGTGAATGACCTAAGGGCAGGCTGGGTAGGAGAAAGGTGGGGGTGGGCGTTGCCTGGAAAGGGCGAAGTGCACGGAAAGGAGTGAGGTCTGCAGACTGCACCCTGATTCTCTGGACCAGTCCGGACCTGTTGGGAGCAGAGTACGAGCACCTCCCGTGTGGGCGTGGCGAGCACACATCCTGTGCATGTCTCGTCTGAAAGGGGACTCATTTAACATTCAGGTTCCCACCCGCCAATCGCAGCTCCATCCGTAGATTTCAGGGCACCTGCTCCCCCAGCCTTTCCACTTGCTGACCCTCCAAGTGAGGAGGGGAGGCTGGCAGAGACTCCTGCCCCCTCTTCTCAGAGAAATAGTAATCACAGCTAACTGCAGTGGGGGTTCTGTCTGCACCAAACACTGGCATAAGCAGTTTACCTGCGTTGGTTCCATTATCCTACACAATTTACCCATTTGTCCATTTTACAGATGAGGAAACTGAGAGAGAAAGAGGTCATGTTCCCTACCTGAGGTCACACAACTAGGAAGTAGATACTGAGAATGATTTCCAGGGTTGTGGTTTAAATCATTGGGAGGATAATAGTGCCACTGGCTAAAATAAGACCTACAGAGACAGAGGTGTAGAGAAGATGAAGAGAAATAATGAATTTGACCTGCTTGTGGAAAAGTCCGGAAGCGATGGGAAGGTATTGGTACGTGCATCTGAAGATAACTGGATGCTGGAGACAAAGATGTGGGAGACATTTGCAGGTGGAAATATATCCAGGGAGAGGAGAAGCAGTCCCAGGAAAACATACCAGGATTTAAAGGGTTGGCTGAGGAAAAAATCAGAAAAGACAGTGACCAAGATGGAGCAGCAGAAAGGTAAGGAGAAAGGGGATAGGAACAGTTAAAACTGACTGAAACAGAAGTAAATGAGTGACAAAGCCCAGCATCACGCCAAGGAGATCTCATGTCAGCCCAGCATCTGTTGGGGTGACCCCTGACCGGTGGCCATTTCAGTGAACGATGGAGTTAGAAGCCAGATTTAGCGGATTAGGTTAGAGGTGAAGAAATTTTACAAATGAGTGGAGATTCCATAAAGACACTTGGTGGTGAGAGGTACTTTTTAAAACCCGTGTTCAGCGTTCAACTCTCACAGATGGTATGTGGTCTCCGGCTTTTCCTCCGTGCAGGAGGTCGTGAGCGCTATGGTGTCCTCACGGTGTGTCAGGGGAAGAGGGGGAGGTAGAAGGAAGGGGTGCCTTCCCAGGCTGAAGAATAGCGGAGCAGTTCTGAATGCCGCACGCAAGGTAGCTAGCTGGCACCGCGTGGTTTTCACTGGAGAAATACCTCAAGGGTGTGGGCAAGAGTTGGACGCTCAACAGACTGAGCCACCCAGGTGCCCCTGGGAGAATATTCTTTGGAACACTTTGCTCTTCTGGGGGTGATTTTGATTTGAGGGGGAACAGACAAAAGTTGGTCAGAGCCACGACCGGTGATGATAGGAGTTAGCTCGTACAAAGACCAGCTCTTTGTCTGCTTTGCTGGGGTTCCTTTGGAAATCCCTATGCTGCTTTCTGTTCTGTGATCCTGACTTCCGCAAGGGGGCCACGAGAGGGCTGGGAAAGTGGTTCTCTAGGGGTGAGGAACTTGGTGTGCCATCAGCTCTCACTGGCATTGCTGAGACCAAGCAAGAGGACAGCTGTGCCCTCCCTCACTCACTGGCACGCCCTCTAGACCCTGGAGCAGCCCCGCTGAGGCTTTCAGGGCTGTGTGTGCTGGGGAGGGAAGGGATCCCTTGGTTGCTGAGCCCAGATGGAAAGAGAGGCCCCTGTGCTGCGTCCACTTCAGACTGTGCAGAGGCACAACAGGATTCTGTCCTCGAAGGCCTGCCCAGCCTATCGCCAACCTTCCACGTTGTCCTTTGCAGAAAAGAGAGCTAACCAGAAGATGGTGTGCGCGTGCGTGTGTGTGTGTATGTGCATGTGTAATGTGAATTCAGAGTCTACTCTGGAGGCCTATTCCAGAGAATTGCCCTGTCCTATAAATACAACAGCACTTTCTTTTGATTCCCGTACCTTGCTGATCCTCTCAGTGGCACTTGGGATCCTTTTTGAGGCATTTTCTAAAGCACACTTTGTCAAATCAGGCCCTTCCCGGATGGACTTATGAAATCCACGAGGCTTGTTTAAGCTGGACCCACAGAGCACAAGTTTATGGCAGCTAGAAAACTATTTAGGAAGAGTTTCTTTCTGCTGCCTGTTTTTATTCTTCTCCTAGAGAATTTTGTACCATACCTGATTTTCTCACTGAAGGAGATGTGAGCAGGAGTCCTGCTTCTTTTGGTCTGAAAACCTTGAAGAGGTCCCTGAGAGTATCCTGTTCCTTTTACTTTTCCCTTGGTGACTGGCTGAATCTGCCCCGAACTAAGTGCCTGTTCTCAGGATACATCTGCCTGCAGGAAGTAGTCATATAAGCACTGTGTTAGGTCCCAGAATTGAAAAACTTATTTTTCTGGGGGCACCTGGGTGGTTCAGTCGGTTAAGCATCCGACTTTGGCTCAGGTCATGATCTCATGGTTCATGAGTTCAAGCCCCGCGTCGGGCTCTGTGCTGACAGCTCAGAGCCTGGAGCCTGCTTCCGATTCTGTGTCTCCCTCTCTCTCTGCCCCTCCCCCGCTCATGCTCTGTCTCTCTCTGTCTCTCAAAAATGAATAAATGTTTAAAAAAAGCTTAAAAAATTATATTTTTGTTGTAAAAATCCACACACTCACTATGCAGATTTAAAACTACAAAAAGTAGTAATATAAAAACTATATAACTCATGGAATACTACTAGCTGGAGAGAATGTTAACACTTTGTTATATGTACAGCTAATCTTTGCTCTGTGCAAACCTGTGTGTTTAAAGAAGATAGATAGACAGACAGACAAAAGATAGACAGACAGCTAGCTAGCTTCCTTAATGTGGCATTATGTTATACCTACTGTCCTATGATCTGCCTTCTAGGATGTGACATTTACAGACCACATACTATAACAATGCATGAATGTTTCATAATTTTAAACCCGATTCCTTTTTTTCCCCATTTAGAGGACCAACCTAACTTAAAAAATTTTTGTTCATAATGAAGGACTTACCAGTAATCTGTATTGGGATGGGATTTAGACTTTCCTTTCTGGGATGCTTAGGTTCTTGCCTACTCTTTTCTCGTAGGAACACTCCATGTTTCTGGGGGAAAGACTGTCAGCGCACTGGAGTCCTCAGGGCCAGCCAGCCAGCCCCAGCCTGCCGGCACCTCAGCCATGCACATGAGCCTGCTTGACATGAGGCGGAGTGTGGCCGAACTCAAGCTCCAGCTCCAACAGATACGACAGCTTCAGGTACTGAATGAGTTCCTTGTGGACAACGTCTTCTGTCCTAGTTCCCCAGAATCCGCTTTCTCCTCCCTGTTCACCTCCAACAACCCTAGCCACTCAGCACCTTCCCGGGGCTCTCTCTACCCTTCCCTCCTAAGGGCTAACTGAAAACATAAAGAGTAGCACCCTAAAGGCACGGTTTCCTCTCTTGAGCACGTCATCTTGGTCTAGAGCCTTTCATCACAACTCGAGTCAATCTATAACCACTTCTTGAAGCTACGCATGCTTTTACACATGAAAAAATCATTAAACATCTGTCTTTTGGAGGAGGGCTAGAAAGAGGAGCCTGTGGAGCATTGTAATAGCCAGTTAAGACTTACTGCTTGCAGGGTTTCGGCTCCTGGCTTCTCTTCAACGAGTATGCACAAAGCTAAGCTTTTTTTGCAAGCGACTATGGTGTCTTTAGAAATACGAGTTTAGACTAGAAGATGAATTCGTAAGGAAAAGAAGCCCTCGTGGAAGATTTGTTGAGGAAAACATTTGCATTTTATTTGGATTGTGTGTTCTGTAATATTTTCCTTCCCTTTTCCCATTGTTCGGGAATATGTGAACCGCCTGGGAATCAGCAGAGAGGGAAAACGACCCTTTGTGTCACTAACCTTGGTGAATCGGTCCCATCGATCCATTGAAGCAGAATAGCGTATCTGGTGGTTCCAAGTATCAGGGGCTGGGGCTGGGCATTTCTTTATGAGATCGCTTTGTGAGATCTCTGTGAGATGGTTCACGTGTCTGCCTCGTGCCCCTACCTTTGTGGTGGGTTAATCATCGCAGATATAGTGCTGGCTTAGTACCCAGGCATCTTCCCTGACTTCAAGAAGCTCATTTAAACCTTGGTAGAAGTCAACCCACTGGGAAACCTTGAGCAGCCACAGGGAGCATGGCATCGTCAGTAGCCCGGGGGACGGAACTTCCTGGGCTGGTAAGGGAGCTGCAACGTGGAAAGGGCTTCAACGCCCCAGATTGTGTCTCTCTTCAGCTCACTCGTGGCCTGAGCCCTACATTTTTCACCACCTAATTAAAGCTAAGGTGGCGACTTCCTCTCGCCCTCTATCTACGAGCAACAAACAGAAAGGCAGCTGACTTGAGAGCCCTGCCCGGGGGCCCCACCTTGGACCGTGAGGGCCGTCAGAACAGACCACACTGCTCAGTGCTCGGGTCTCCAGAGGCTACTCTGTCTCCCAGGCAGTGTCCCAGATACTTTAGACATCCCAGACGAAGTCATTTCAGTGCTCTTCTGAGACACGTCATCCGTGACGTTCCTCATCCTCTGCGTCAACTTCGCCTCACTTTGCAATTTTAAATACACTTTGTGGTGGTGGAGTGCACGGTTTGGGTTGAGGGTGTGTGCCAGGTGACAAAGTCCACTGCCTACAGTGTCCAGGCAGTAACTTAACAAGTGAAATGGAGGAGGGACAACGGCAAGTTGGCCCTTCTCAAGGTCAGTCACCACTCAGCTCCAGCCAGCTCTTAACCTGACAGAATTAGAGTCCAGTGTTCTCTCTGGAAACACAGGTTTCGTATGATTTATTCGTATTCATTCTAAAAGTGTTGGAAAGTAATTAAAAACCAATTATTTAGTACCCTGCAGGTCGAATGACAAATGTGCAGGCCAGAATGGGTCTGCTGTGTCCCAGGTTAATCTTACCCGGGATTTGGGGAGGGTAAAGCCCCTTCTCACGCTGCTTCTGCCTGTGAGCGCCACCTTCTGGCCATTTGGAAATGATCGCTCCTTCCTAGACCCTCGGGGCAAAAAAATTCCTAAATATTGTTTGTATGGTGGTACCTCCTGTTTTCCAAAGTGAGCATTTGTTGGTATGGGGGAGGAGGGGGAATTGCTTTAGCATAAGTACCTCGGAAGTGTGGCACCTTTGATATGGAGGCTGATGCGTGTGGCTGTAGCATCACCCCGGTGACGGTTGGCATTGTTTGGTTTCCTGGCTGGCTGTGGGGGTCGGGGTAGTTGCCCACAACCCGCCACTCCTTGCAGACCTTGAACTGTGGCTGCTGAGTTTTGGAATCATAGCTCCTCAAACAATGCAACTCTTCGGTCAAGGTCTGGGAATGCTGTGTTAACCACGCGAGTTCCTTTATTGCCCCAGAATTGCTCAGCTTTTCTGGCTTCGGGGGGGTATAAAGAACAAGCAGCCGACATGCTCTTGAGCTTTGAAGTTTGCGCAGTTCTAAGGAGCAGACGCATAGGGAAGGCTAAACACTTTGTTACCTAACCTGACGGCTGTTGTTTCTACCTCATCTTTGTGTTTCCTGTGTCCCTATCAGCTTTCTTCCCTGTCAAGCCTCTGTCTTTTCAGTCAGGGGAGTCTCTTTAAGACAAAAACAGCTTAGAATAATTAAGCTATCTCAGCACCAATTCTCCTTTGGCATATGTATTATACACTAAAAAAGAAGTGTAACCCCAAAGTGATTATAAGTCCAATAATGGAACTATCATTAGAGATATACGAAACTCTGCAGAAGAGTCTCGAAAGAACAAAAATTAAATTAGAAATTCAAATGTTCTTTGAACTGTGTTATAAAATAGTGAAACTGAATGAAATCTTTTGTGCTTGGCAGCCGGCTCCAGTAATTAGATAATTAAATCACTGGAAAATCCTAGACGGTAGAGCATATCCTATTTGAGCGTTTTATTTTCAGAATTGATGGATTATTCTCAGGAATAGAAATTTGATGAGGACACAGTGGGATGGGTAGATTTAAGTAGGGCAAAAAGAATGTCAAGGGAGGCAAAAGGAACCTAAGCAGAAGATGAAGCAAACCACTAAAGCTCTATTCATATAATTCTCTGCTCTCCAATTTCACATGAATTATTGGTCTAAGAGAATGGTGCTTAATCCTGGCTACTTATTAGAATCACCTGAGGCCTTTAACAAAAACATGAATACCCTAAGGACCACTGCCAGAGTCTGACTTCATTGATGTGAACCAGGGGCCAGGCACTGGTGACTCTAGAATGCTCCAGGGTAAGAACTATTGCTCTTGGGTATTAGGAATGCTCAGTCCATTGAGATGCTTCTTGGAAATGTTGTGATCTCAGTCAGCTATCACAAGAGTGAAGCAGAAACACATGGGGTACCCACCACCCTGTATGTGTGAAAAACACCCAATGATTTCAAAGCCCTGGCTTCTAACAATGCACCTCATTCCCAGTGGCTAATAGAACGTGTTCTCTACTTAGTTACAATTGATACAAGAGCCATAAGGAACTTTCCAAGGTAATAGTCGGGTCAGCAATTAGCTGCCAATAATAGAAACAGATAGATGGCCTTATACCTAACAAATGTTTCCTTCAAAAGACTATCTTTATCCATTACCTCTTCTGGTGTGATTTAGAAAAAGCTTACTTTTCCTAAGTGATGAGCTACATCTTTCTTCAAAAATGCCACAGTACTTGGATTTTCCCAAGGCAATCCCATATCCACTGAAGTGACTGCAATTCTGTCCCTCTCTGTGGGCTGAGGAGAGAGGGAAGCTTCTGGAAGATATGGTACAAGTTCTGTAAGGGCCAGATGGGACTTGGCCTAAAGAGAGAATGAATACGTCTTACTTGTCTAATTCTCACAGTTTTTTTTTTTCCCCCTTGGTTCCTATTTCCTTTTTCTGCCTCCTGATAAATTTCTAAAAAATGGGCTGGTTCTGAACATAGTGTTCCATTTTTAAGACTACTGAGAATTTACTGTGCTCTTGTAAGAGAGGAAGGAGGTAAAATACCAACACAAAAAAGAAACATGGCAGTACACAGAGACCTTGTATTTGAAATCATATAATTCAATAGTGTTATCTTAAGGTGGCTTTTTAAATAAGATAGTGCCTCATAGAAATGTGCGAGAGTCTCATTTATCATCCAAAAAATGATCATGGGAATGTATATCCCTGAGAAAAGCACACTACAGTTTGGTCCATGTGAGCAGATCTATTTTTACCCATTGGGCAGAAATAATAAATGGAAATAGTTCAGGGTTTGATGAGTAGGCTGCCATGCAATGCACCAAGCCCTAGGTAGACTGTCACATGGAGGCTGTCTAAGGTGGGGAGTCATCTCCCAGGTAACATGTGGTTGTCACCAGGCATCTTATATGTGGTTCCCTACAGCCTGGGGAACTTAATTAACCAGGTAGCCAGGAGTCATTCTGGAGTCTGGCTATCATCATGAAACTTCCTGATTTGTGGTACAACCACTGTCCAGTGTCACCGCTGAACAGGAAGTCAGTTCCACTATATGACAGTGTGGGCTAGACTGATAGTCCTAGGTTTTGCCTAAGAAATCAAGGTTGAGTGTGTGAGGCACATTGTCCAGTTAGAAGTGGGTGAAATTAGTTTCAGGTAGTTTCCTAGTTTCTTGATGTTGATAGGGACAGCTTATTTGGTTTAATTAAATATTTAATGGCCAAGAACATTATTCCTAAGGCATAGCATTTACAATAAATTTATGTTTCTTTTTTTTTTAATTTTTTAATGTTTATTTCTGAGACAGAGACAGAGCATGAGTGGGGGAGGGGCAGACAGAGAGGGAGACAGAGGGAGGGAGACAGAGAATCAGAAGCAGGCTCCAGGCTCTGGGCTGTCAGCACAGAGCCCGACGCGGGGCTCAAACTCATGAGATCATGACCTGAGCCAAAGTCAGTCACTCAACCGACTGAGCCACCCAGGCGCCCCAACAATAAATTTATGCTTCCAGAATGAGGGGTAACTGTAACTGTACTTGCCTTCCCACTGTTGACAACTAGAAAACTGGAGGGAAAAAAAAGTGAAACAACTGTTTCCAGGCATTACATTACAACAGATTGTAATCCTTAGGAGTATGAAAGCAAAGAAGTGAAATTCAGCTTTCTGCCTGGGGCACTTTTCAGATCATGATGTGGAAAGCAATAACCCAAGCAGAGCACTGACAGTGTAATTGAGAGATAAGATAAAAATTTAGAGAGCTGAAACAGCTAGAATTTGTGGAGTTGAGTACCAAATAAGAGAAAGCTCTGCAGAGAAAAGACTATATAAATCTGTGCTCTGTTATTGAATAATAAGCCACGTATGTGTAGTGTGAAAGACCACCTAGCCAGGCAAAAACAAAGTAGGAAGCTCTAAGATTAAAAATCCCCAGAGCTCATACAGGGCTGGGAGATGTTCATACTTTGACAAGCAAGAGTAAAGAGGCTTCATTGGTCACCTGGGGCATTCAATAGAGATCAGAGAAGAACCATGTTCCAGTTTTAGGACTAAACTAGTCCCAGAGTAAAGGCTACCCTAGATTCACCCTAACAAAGCTTAAAAGCAAGCCTCTAAAGAACAAAAATTATCCACAAGTAACTGAACCATCTGCCAGAGAAACTCCATCTGTAAAGGAAAACAAAATTCAAAACTGCCTGCCTAGCACTCAGTCAAAAATTACTAGACATGTGATCCATAACCTTAAGAAAATTCAGTTGATAGAAATCAACCACTAATGGCAGGAATAACAAGATCAGCAGCATGGACTTTAAAACAGCTATAATAATTATTCTCAAGGTTTAAAGAAAAACATGAACACAATGAGACAAGAAACAAAATTCTTTTAAAAATCTAAGTGTAACTTTCAAGGGCTGAAAAACACAATTTCTGTGAATGAACTTAACAGAAGATTTATTAGTGTAAAAACAAAATATTAGTCAACTTGAAAACATAGCAATAGAAACTGTTCAAACTGAAGTATAGAGAGAAAAAGACTGAAGAAAATGAACCAAAACTTAATGATTTGTGAAACGATATTAAGTGGTCCAGGGAAAAGAGAAAAATATTAGAAGAAATAATGGCTAGAATTTTTCTAAATGCAACCAGAGGGGGAAAAAAGACACCGTACATAATAGGGGAATATAAATAAGAATGAACACCTACTTCTCATTAGAGACACAACTGAAGTCTGGAACAATGAAATGACATCTTTGCAGTATTGAAAAAAAAAAAAAAAACTCCTTCATCAGATAGAGGACACTTCCCAAGTGGTTTTATGAAGCCAGCTGGCATTACCCTACAAGCGGAACCAGTCAAAGATATTTTAAGAAAAGAAAATATAAACCAGTATCCCTCATGAAAGTGTACGTAACAAATCCAAAACAAAATATTAGCAACCGAATCCAGCAGTATATAAAGAGAATAGTATCCTGGTTTTCATCCCAAGAATGCAAGATTGTTTTAACATGAAAAAAAATCAATGTTTTTGACCTTATTTATGAAATAAAGGAGAAAACCCATATCATTTCAATAAATACAGAAAAACCATGTGATAAAATTCAATGCTGATGATAAAAACATTCAGCACTCTAGTACAAGGACACTTCCTTAACTTGGTAAAGGACGTCTGAAAAACCTACAGAAAACATAGTTGATGGTGAAACACTACACATTTCCCATAAAATCAGAAACAAGAGCCAAGAAGGCGTACTGCACTTAAGATCCTAACCAGTGCAATAAGGCTAGAAAAAGAAAGAAAAGGCATACATATAGGAAAATAAATTGGCTTTACTCACAAATGACATGATTGTATATATATAGAATCAGAAAGACTACAAAAATTGCTACCAGAAATAAGTAAATTAAAGCAAAATCACCAGAATCAAGTCAATATGTAAACATACAAAAATGTTAGTATATACAATATAAATCCATGCAAATTGATTTATCCACGCAATGGAATACCACTCAGCATAAACAAAAATGAACTATTAAAACACTCAACAACACCCAGAAAGGGTGAAGGGAAGAAGGGAAGAAGCCACACCCAGAAGATTACATACTGTGTCTGCAGAACAGGAAAACTAATCTATAGGGACAGAAAACAGATTGGTGGTTTCTCTGGGCTGGGGTTTGGGTGACTGATTGCAAAAGGTCATGAAGGAGTTTTCTAGCGTGATAAAAAATGCTATCTTTTCAGTGGTGGTTACATTGGTGCATACATTTGTCAATATTCACCGACCTGTGCACTTAAAATGGGTATATTTTATTGCTTGCAACCTATAATAGAGGGTTTTTTTAAGTTAATTGAAAGGTAGGTATCATTGCTAAGCAAAAATAAATGTAATGATTTGAACTGCTAACGACTAATTTATTTGAAGCATTTAGAGAGAGATGCTGATCTACATCCTGCCTTCAGCTCACTTCACACACTGCTGGGATGAACAGGAGAGTCCTGTGTCCTAGGGACATTGGCCAGAACACCATCTCAGGAGGGCAGGGGGACTAGCGGAAAGGGGAAGGAGAACGTGGGCACATGCTTATTCCTTCATGATTAACTCATCATTGCCTAGCATTGGGCTATGGAAAATTCCCTCTGTAATCCCTCCAGCTGGCTCTGGTACGCCCCTCTTTTGGAAGGAGGATCCTATAACCTGGAACTCCGGGCAAACCTCCTCTCCAAGGGGAATAATTTTAATGCAATCTGACCATGTTACCAGTTGAATAACTTGAACATTACGTACATTCGTCTGATATGTCTGCACTTCTGAGTAGTGTTCTATTGAAATTCATTTGTGCAGCAAATATGTGGTGGGTACCTACTGTGTGCCAGAAACTGTGCTTGGTGGCTGGAAATAAAACAGACACGTCCCTGCCTTGTTAGAGGAGCAACTTGGGGTGGTTGAACAATGACTGGGTGGAATTCAGAAGACTTGGTTGTCACCATGATTCTGCCCTTAATGACTGAGTGACCCTGAATAAGTCACTTAACCTCTCAGAGCTCCACTTTTCCCATCGTCCAGATTTCAATTTTCAGAATTTTAAATATCCCAGTAATAATTTCCAGTTTGATAGCCACTGTTAATATCTGCTGCTAACAGGACCATAACTTGTTGTGGAATTTGTCTGTGAGATTTGGTGGGAGGGTTAGGTACAGAGGGCTGTGACATGACCCATCCATTCAAGAGCCCTTCTCTTAGACCATAATGTTTACTCTGAGTGACTCATCAGAATCGTCTGAGGAGTTGAAAGAATCCCCAGTGCCCAGGCTACCCGGTAGACCAATGAAATCACAGTCTCTCAGTGGGTAGCACCCAGGTGTCAGTCACTTTTCAACACATTTAGTCATGCACTTATTTGTCCCTTGCATCCCTGTGACCCCTCGTCTCCCCACCCCTTCAAAGGAAATAGCTCTGTGGGATTTGACCTCCCATTTTGATAGCTGGCAGTGCTGCTGTGTATATTCAACAACCACTGCAGTCAGAGCAAGTCGGGGCATGAGAGGTGAGCCCACCGCATGTCTGAGCCCATGGGTCAGCCCATGTATCTACAATCTAGGAAGGCATTTCAGATTCTCCTTTGTTTGTTCTTAACAGCATTACTGCTTAGTCCAGGCGTTTATCTGTATTTATTAAGTACCTGCCGTGAATGGCCCTGTATCCTGGAGACTCTGTGAAGAGCAGAAATTAACCACATGAAGGGAACAGCAGGTGCAAAGTCCCTGTGGCAGAAAGGAGCCTAGCCAGTCGAAGAACAGAAAGGAAGGATGTTTGTGTGACTGGAGCAGGGACTGCCGGCTGCATGCCATGCGAGGAGACTGGCGATGTGGGAAAGGGTGAGACTTCCTTGTGCCTTGTGGGCAAAGCTGTAGCTGCAGAGAACATGGGAGGAAGTTGCCCTCGATGCATCGTTTCCATACCTGGTGGCTTTTAGCAGCATACTGACTGTTTTTAAGACCACAAGAAAAAGCCGTTATTAGCAGAGGCCATGAGAACATGACTATGAGTCATACAGAGGAGGTAACCCGGGAGTGGCACGTTTCTATTTGCTTCCCTTCCAGACAAAACTGCAGGCCCCACCCCCAGGGCCTGGTTTGTGCCAGACACTGTTGTAAGCACTTTATTCCCTCACTGAATCTCCATTACCAGCCTATGAGATAAGAACGATTATTGCCCCTTTTATGGATAGACACCAATGAATAATTTGCTCACGGTCACATGGCTACCACGTGGTAAAACTAGAAATGGAACCCGGGCAGTGTCTTGCTGGATGGGCAGGTAATCAATACAGAGCTGATGTTGAAACGTGACGGTGGCCCTGCTTGCTGCTTCTGTTGAAATGTTTTATCTTCATTCAACAAAAATAGAAGACACCGTGAAGGTTTGAGTTGAGGGTCACATGGTCAGATGGCGTCTGCACAAATAGCGGACAATTGACAAAGGCATCATTCTCATGAGGTCACATACAGTGGTTGTGCTACAGCCCATGACACCAGAACACAAACAGCTAATTGAAATTTCAGGGAACCTTTAGGTATGATACAATAGGTATCATGTAACTTCTGTCTCTGAGGCTGGTTGAACGAATTCACTTGATGGATGTGCTATTAGCAAACTCTCCTGCCCCAGAGAAACACTTAATACAGGACTTGGAAACAGGAGTCAAGCGTTTGACTACATTCTTCTGAAGCCAGATGCAAACCACACATCTTCTGCTCTCCGGGGTAAGGAACAAGAGTGCTCTGGAAAGTATATGGAAAGTTATGTGGATGTTGTGGCAGTATGTGTGCAAGCAGCCTACATAAAACCCAGGGAAAATAACAAATTGCCAAGAACCTTGAGCTCATCTGGGATCATTGTGGTTGCAACCACCAACATCAAGTATTATGTTTTCATGGTCTGTGATTACATGGCATTCGGTACATGGACCTGTGTAAACAAGAGGGACACAGATTCTCTCTTTTTTTAAGTTTCTTTATTTGTTTTAAGAGAGCAGAGGAGGGAGAACCCCAAGCAGGCTGTGTGTTAGCCTGCAAATCCCACTGCGGGGTTTGAACCCACGAACTGTGAGATCATGACCTGAGCTGAAATCAAGAGTCAGACACCCAACCAGCTGAGCCACCCAGGTGCCCCAAACATAGATTCTCTTTTAACTAATACAGTGAAATAGTCCATGGCTAGATCGACATTTCTTGATCACCTATTCGATACCAAGCAGTAGCTCATGTAATCCTCAGACCCGCGCTGCTAGAGGAAGTGAATCCTCATCCTTGAAGATAAGGAAATGGAGACCAAGTGAGGCTAAGGAACATGCCAAAGTCTCACGGTAGCCAGAGTTTGGGGTCCGAGCCAAAGTGGAACCACAAAAGGCTCTGAACAGTGCAAAGCAGTCTTGAAAAAGAAGAAATGTAGAGGCAACACACTCCCTGATTTCAAAACATAAGGCAGAGGTATAATGATCAACATAGTATGTTTCTGGCATAAAAACAGACACGTAGATCAATAGAACAGAATAGAAAGCCCAGAAGTATGATCCCATTCATATATGGTCAATTAATTTATTTATGATAAAGGAGCCAAGGATACACAATGAGGGAAGAAAGGTCTCATCAATAAATGGTGCTGGGAACACTGGATGCCTCATGCAAAAGACTGACACTGGCCCCCCATCTCTCACCAAACACAAAAGTTAACTCTAAAATGGATTTAAGACTGGAACGTAAGACCTAAAGCCATGAAACTCCTAGAAAAAAAACATCGGCGGTAAGCTCCTTGACAGAGGTCTTGGCCATGAATTTTTAAAGCTAACACCAAAAGTAAAAGCAACAAAAGAAAAAAATAAACAAGTAGGACTACATCAAAGTAAACAGCTTCTGCACAGCAAAGGAGACCATCAACAACGTGAAAAGGCAACCTACCGAATGGGACAAAATATTTGCAAACCATATATTTGATAAAAGGTTAATATCCAGAGTATGTATACCTCAATCCAAAGAAAAAATCAACCAAACCCCAAACAACCCAATTTTTAAATATGGGCAGATTTGAAAATAGATAATTTTCCAAAGAAGATATGAGCATTACCAACAGGTACGTGAAAATTATACCCGACTTTATGAATCATCAGGGAAATGCAAATGAAAACCACGATGAGATATCACCTCGCACCCATCAGAATGGCTAGTACCAAAAAGACGAGAAATGAAAAGTGTTGGCGAGGATGTGGAGAAAAAGGAGCCCTCGTACACGGTTGGTGGGACCGTAAATTGGTGCAGCCACTCCGGAAAACAATACGGAAGTTCCTCTAAAAATAAAAATAGAACTACCATGTAATCCAGCAGTTCCACTTCTGGGTATTTATCTAAAGGGAACAAAAACAGTAACTCAAAAAGATACATGCGCTCCCATGTTTATTACTGTACTGTTTACAATAGCCAAAAGATGGAAACAAAAGTGTCCATCAATGGATGGTCAATATTGTAATAGTATATGGTGACTACACTTGTTGAGCATTGAGTAACGTATAGAATTGTTGAATCACTGTGTTGTACACCTGAAACTAATATAACATTGTATGCCAACCATACTTCAATAATAAATAAAAATAAAAATAATTAGGTATTTATATACAATGGACTATTACTCAGCCATAGAAAAGAATGAAATCTTGCCATTTGTGCCAATATGGATAGACCTTGAGGGCACAATGCTAAGCAAAATGAGTCAGAGAAAGACAAATGTCATATGATCTCTCTTATATGCAGAATAATAATAATAATAATAATAATAAAAGCCTCGTGGATACAGAGAACAGATTGGTGGTTTCCAGAGGGCGGGAGTGTGAGAAATGGGTGAAGGGGGTCAAAGTTTTTAAAAAAGCCTCTGAGATCTAAAAGGCCAACTAATACGGGTATTTGGGGCACCATGATGGAAGGAGGCTGCAGTAGGCAGGAAGGAATATTTTGGTGCACAGACCACTTCTCCTAACTTTACAGATATTCTCCTAACACCGTAAGCCATATTCCTAAACGTTCCACTCTTGCAGCTGAAGTCTTGCACAGAGAAAGAGAAAGTGATGTTTCCAAGATCACGTGAGTTCAAGGAAGGAGTGTGGGTTAGGTCACTGGGTTCTGCATCATCACACGCTCAGTTCCGTGTTTCAATTTGGGGCTTGCAAAGCCCAGGCGCATCTTCAGAGCTACACAACCAGCAAAAAAAAAAAAAAAAAAAAAAAAGGTGCTTGACTCCAAAGCTAGTGCTCTCAGCTGCTGCCTGTAAAAAACATGTCAGTGAGAGTTTACGCCTGTTGTCCATGCTGCACTGACCGGAGTAAGTGTCCTATTTTTTGCAGACACAGACATGAAAGTCTGGTTGGCAGTTGGCAGTAAACCTCAGATGTTGGCTGAAGTAGCAATATTATATACAATCTCTGCTTCCTTCCCTTTCTCACTGAAATAAATATTCAGCTGCAGGGCTGTTTACCCCAGCCGGCTTCTGAAGACCGTCAGGCAGTCAGTCGCCACGATGTCAGTCAGGCAGCACCAATTGAAGTTGATTTCTTTTGTTCAACAGCTGCAGAACCAGGAGCTGCTGAGGGCAATGATGAAGAAGGCCGAGCTGGAAATCAGTGGCAAAGTGATCGAAACCATGAAGAGGCTGGAGGACCCTGTGCAGCGACAGCGCGTCCTCGTGGAACAAGAGAGACAGAAATACCTGCACGAAGAGGAGAAGATCGTCAAAAAGCTGTGGTGAGTGCCAGTCACCCGTTGGACCCGAAAAAGACACTGTCCTTGCCAACGAGAAGCCCCTTCCTATATGGTGCTCTCTCCCTCTCTCTCTTTTAACTTTTGTAAAAGTTTATTTATTTTTTTTTTAATTTTTTTTTTAACGTTTATTATTTTTGGGACAGAGAGAGACAGAGCATGAACGGGGGAGGGGCAGAGAGAGAGGGAGACACAGAATCGGAAACAGGCTCCAGGCTCCGAGCCATCAGCCCAGAGCCTGACGCGGGGCTCGAACTCACGGAGCGCGAGATCGTGACCTGGCTGAAGTCGGACGCTTAACCGACTGTGCCACCCAGGCGCCCCAAAAGTTTATTTATTTTGAGAGAGAGAGAGAAGGAGAGAGCAAGGGGGGGGGAGGGGGGGAGAGAGAGAGAGAGAGAGAGAGAGAGAGAGAGAATCTCAAGCAGGCTCCGCACCAACAGCACTGAGCCCGAAACAAGGCTCGAACTCCCAAAGCGTGAGATCATGACCTGAGCCGAAACCAAGAGTCGGACGCTTAACCCACTGAGCCACCCAGGCGCCCCTCCCTCTTTCTTTATTGAGCACCTACTGTGTACAAGTTAGGGTTCTGCTGGTTCTGGGTATCCTTGGACACTTAGCGCCCCTCTGTCCAGACCCCGGGAAGTTCGACTGCGCTTGTCTCATTAACAGCTGGAGCATCGCGCTCCTTTGTAGGGCTCGGCAACAGAGAAAATGAGAGGAAGCAAATGGCAAAACCCAATGATAAATGGGAAGTCGGCATTTAATCTCAGTAAATGAAAACTAATAGCCAAAATAACGGTGTTAAAATTATCTTCCTATTATTCAACTGTAGTTAAAAGCACAAAAGAAGAATTTAAGTGTAAAGTAGGTCTGATCCAGGAATGAAAGATGCCTCCTTGAATGTTATCAATCTTCTATGAGGTTCTTATTGAAAGCATCTATCAAGTCCCACTATTGAAATGAGCAGTTTTATTACTCCCCAGTCACTGGGGTGGGCACATCTTTTATGGTAATATATGTTTTGTTATGCAATGAAGATTTATCATAGAATGATTTCACCTTCTAGTGTAATGAGTAGTAATTTTTCTGAATTCTCCTAGCATTGTTAATTCTCTTAAATCTCCCAAATTGGGACTAGAAAGAAGCAACTTTCACGTTCTTCTCATGGGCAGAAGGACCGGAAGTCTCCATGATGGAAAGTGTTATTTTCTATCAACTGTTTGATATTTGAGCCTGTGTCACCCCAGATGCCCACCCAGCGTGTCTAATTAAAATAAGAATGTCCCTCTCAGCAGCAGTCCAGAGGGGGGAAAAAATCAATTAGAGTTATAATTTTCCAAAAAAAAAAAAAAAAAAAAGTCTTTGACCACTGTTCACCAACATCTCAAAATAGCTTCTAATATTTTATGTAGTTCATTCATTTGTAGACCATTAACCACCCACCATGAGGTGATAAGGCTGTTATTTGTCTGAAATGTTTTTGTGATGGCCCAGTTTTCTACGTCTAGGTGTTAAAAGATTCTTCTTGAAAACTTCTTTAAAAATGTGTAGCCTTTTAAGAATATTTTATGTTTTCCAATTAAATCACGAAAAAGTAACTTTCCTTCTTTTAAGGATTGTGTTTATCAGTCAGCTAAGTCTTGCTTTTGCTCTAGAAAAAGTACTTAATCTCAGTACTACCCCAGCAGCCCAGCACAGGAGTGAGCTAGGAAGGGGCATGGGGAGCCTATCAGGAGAGCACTTCATCTGTGGACTGGCTGCACCTGGAGAAGACGTGCACAGGGCATTTGAGGAGCTCCAGTCCGGCAAAGCAGAGCATATGAGTATGTGTATAGCCCAAAACAGGTGGCTCACCTGTGCCAGGTGGCCCTACGCAAAGGAGAGATTGCTTCGGGCCCCAGGGATCAAGAAGACAACCTGAAATAAGTTATTTGTCCTGTGGCCCCAGACCCAGGGCAGCGCCGTGTGTTTAGTGGGGTCTCACAAAGGGTTTGTTAAACCGAACCAGGCTGGCCTAGAGGTCAGGTGGGGTTCCATCAGTGGAAGCAGGGCAAGGGATGGGGGGTTCCCAGGCAGAGCAACCCTGTGAGCCAGCAAGACTCAGGACCAGGAAGGTGCCAGGTGTCCTTGGAAAACTGGGGGCCGACCACGTTGGCGGAGATGATGCAAGATGCTAGACCATGTCTCATGCCTGGGTAACGCCATTCCCCCTTGCATGATGCCTGCCCGTATCTTACACCACATTCACGCCCTGCCTGCCTGCTCCGTGTGTGCAGGGACTGTGTTTACCGAGATTGGAGGATCATGTGACAGAAACCTAGATTCCTGGCTTTTCATGGAAGCTCCTGGGTCCAACCCCAGATCCAGAACCTCTCTGGATGGAGCGTAAGAATGTGCATTTTACCCAGATTCTCAAGTGTCTCAAGTGTCTCAAGTGTCAAGATTCTCAAGTGTCTTCCCATTTGACCAGCCTGATGAGGAGGTCACTGACAGTTTTTGATCAAGGATGCAGCAAAGTTTTTTGATCAAGGAAACACAGAAAAGGATGCAGAGCTGTGTTTCAGAAAGGTCCCTCTGGTGATCATGTGCAGGACTGTTGGAGGGGGAAACTTTGGTGTCAGGGAAACCATATTGGCAGCAGCTAGAACAGTCCAGTCGAAAGTCAGTAAGGCCTGGGGCACAAGGGTGGCTCCCTCCATCAGTTAAGCGTCTAAGTCTTAGTTTTGGCTCAGGTCATGATCTCAGGGTTTGTGGGATTGAGCCCCGCATTGGGCTGTGCACTGACAGCATGGAGCCTGCTTGGGATACTCTCTCTCGCTCTCTCTCCCTCCCTCACTTGCATGCATGCACTCTCACTCTCAAGATAAATAAATAAACTTTAAAAAAATGTCAGTAGGCCTGAATCAAGGAGTAAAAACAGGAATGGGAAGAGAAATCAAATGAAAATGGACTGTGACAAAAGACAGCTGGGGGTGCCTGGGTGGCTGTCGGTTAAGTGACTGACTTCAGCTCAGGTCATGATCTCACGGTTTGTGGGTTCAAGCCCCGCATCGGGCTCTGTGCTGACAGCTCAGAGCCTGGAGCCTCCTTCAGATTCTTTGTCTCCTCTCTCTGCCCCTCTCCCACTTGTGCTCTGTCTTACTCTGTCTCTCAAATACATGAGAAATACATGTAAATACATGTAAAAAAAAAAGACAACTGGAAATTTCAACTTAGGAGCATCAGGAAAACAATCTCCCCTCCTTCCCTCCTCTCCCCTCCCCTGCCCTTCACCTTACACACACACACACACACACACACACACACACACACACACACACACACTGGAAAATAAGTTCTCTTGGGCGTCATGTTGGACTAAGTTGCTGGTGAGCCATTAAGAGGGCAGAGAAGTGAAATTTGGATCTAGAATACGGAGAGAAATGGAATCCAGATCATTTCTCTTTGGTGGGTTTCTACTTGGAAATAATAATTGGGCTTCTAATAACTGTCAAATTAAATATACTTCATTAATATATTAATGAAAACATTAATGCTTCTTTTAACTAACATAGTATGAAAAGCAACTTACACAAATAGAATGGATTTAGAGCTAAACCACAGCATCTGTGAACATCTGGCTTTCCTTTGAGCCGAGTTCACATCTCCAAAGTCATATTGATTACATAATATTGAAAGTTTGTTTTCAGCATTCATTTTAGCTCCATGATCTCTGTTACATTTTGAATAAACAAATTTTATCTGAGTGCTTCATAATATATATCATAAACATATGAACAGAAATGACATTGTTGTATACAATAATATCAATACACTTTTGTGTATATTCCTTGATCAACCCAGGAAAAGCTGTGACATTTATGGGTCTTCTGTGTTCAGAGTTATGAAATCCCAAAGGCACATCATGTAAAAGAGATTAAAATAGAACTTTAGGCAGACTGACTTCAGGTCAGATGATAGCTCTTAGGAGTATTCATTGACACCTGGCAGACTTGTGGGTTGTAAATGGAACCGTGATAACATTTGGGTCTTAGCTCTTCCCTCGGAACTTGGAAGGACTGGACAGTGTGTCCAGTCTACACTCTAAGATATTTCGTTTTGGTGATGAAGTGGTAAATAACTTTTGCACACATAGGTGCCATATTTAGAGCTCTTAGGAGGGATGGCATACATTGTCTCCTCAGGGGTGTGGTTAGCTGCAGGAAGTTTCCTGTGGGTGGGTTCCCATAACACCAGGTACCTTTCCATAGTTTGCATGGGGACAGTGAGCAGTTGGGGCTTTCCCTTTGGGTCCTGAGTTGCAGTATTTCATCTGAAGGGATCACAGGCAGTTTGGGTCCATTTTCCATAATAGAATGAAAGACGTCACCAAAAACTCCATCTCGCTTCTCTACAGCGGATGGACTTGTTGTTTGCCCCATTGGTCCTTGTTAAACACACATGGCATCCCGCCTGAATCCGTCCTGCAGTAGCTGTGCCATCCATAACCTCCATCTGCGCCCCCACTTAGTGGGAAGGGTCTTGGCAGGCCATCTTTTTACAGATAACGCTGTGTCTTCTTTCCCTGTTCCCCGCCAGCCCCAGCACTGCCCCTGTAGGTGAATGCTGTTTGCCTACCGCCACCTAGTGGTTCTTAATCTCTCAACGTTCTTGTCCTCCACTACCTTAAGAGAAGTTTTCTGTTGTCAGATTTACAGGCAAACTGAAATGATACAACCGTGTTTATGATGGGTGATTAATGTGCCCAGGAGACAGGATGTTGTTGGTTTGTTTCGTTGGTTGCTTTGCATTTTGAAGCAGAAGACCTCAGAACTAGCAGTACCTGTGTGTGTGTGTGTGTGTGTGTGTGTGTGTGTGTGTGCGCGTGCACCTGCGTGTGTCTTTCTCTCCCTCTCTCTTACACACACATACACACCAGAAATCAGATCTGTGATCGTTCTTCCTCTTTGGAGCTTAGAGAGGAAAGTCAGTCCTTATTGATGAGGCCATCAGTATAAACCAGAGGGGCAAGTTTGCTCCCCTCCCCCACCCCATCCCCACTTCCCTCAGGGACATTTCCCAGTGTCTGGAGACATCTTTGTTTGTCACACACCGGGGAGAGGGTGCTACTAGATCTAGTGGGCAGAGGGCAGGGGTGCTGCGAAACACCCTACAATAGACAGGTCAAGTCCCTATAGGAAAGAATTATCCAGCCCAATATATCAAGTTTCAGGTTTAGAAGGCTAATATAAGCCAATCAGGACCACTCCTTTTGCCCCGCTACGGCGTGCACTCCCCGCCCCCACCCCATCACCTTACAAAATGCACACTGCCCTCCCTTAGTCGGCATCAGCACCACTGAAAATAAAGAATGGGTCCAGCCACCACCTCCCCTCTGGCCAACCTGGGCATCCCCAAGAACAGGCCCTGGGAAAACTCCTTGCACCCGCCTTACACCTCAGAGGAATATTTAAGCCACACCAAGCTACTCTGTCGAGATACTGCCGCCATCTTAGCGGAAGGCCAGGGGAGGCTGGGCCGCGGTGAGCAACAGGAGGCTCAGATGGGCCCTTTGCTACTACAGCTGTCCTTTTGGGGGGCCTCGGTGTTCACTGCCACCTACTGGTCTGCTTGCCCCCACCCCCAGTGAGCTGGAAGACTTCGTTGAAGACTTGAAGAAGGACTCTACGTCAGCTGCCCGAGTGGTCACTCTAAAAGATGTGGAAGATGGGGCTTTCCTCCTGCGACAAGTGGGAGAAGCAGTAGCCACCCTGAAAGGTGAGCCTCCTCCTTGAAGGGGAGAAGTCCGAAGCGCGTCTCCGGGAGGAGAGCGGGGTGGAGGGGGGGGAGGTTAAAACTCTGTCCGACAGTGACAGATCCGTTCGTTCGTGCATGTGTGCCTGCAAGTGTTCATCAAATACCCTGTGGGCCAGGCGCTGTTCTAGGCACTGGCGATGCCTCACTGAACAAAATGGGCAGATGTCCCTGTCTTCTTGGAGCTTCTATTTTAGTGGGCGCCATAAGATTTAGGGCGAAATGATACCAATGCCAGTTTCTCTCCACTGGCTCTTCCAGTGTGCCAGGGCACCTGTGCCAAATTCATTGAAAATGGCCCTCAGGGACAGTTGCCTTTATCCCACATAAGCAGACAGGAAGTGAGGTGCAGAGGACCCCTGCCCTTGCCCGAGGTCACTTGGAACCCGGCTCTGTCTGACAGGCGTCTGCCTCCTGGAGATGTGTGCGGAGCGCTGCGGCCGATGAACCCCACGCTCCCGACCCTACCCGGCCTGCGTGTGTGGGATGGGGGCTTGTTCCGCTTTTTCTCCAACTCACCCTCTGCTCTTGGCCTGCAGGAGAATTCCCCACCTTACAAAACAAGATGCGAGCCATCTTGCGCATAGAAGTCGAGGCCGTGCGGTTTCTGAAGGAGGAGCCCCACAGGCTGGACAGCCTCCTGCAGAGAGTACGGAGCATGACCGACACCCTGACCATGTTGCGGAGGTAACCGGGCCGCCCCCCCCCCCGGGGGGGCGGGGAAACTCGTGAGGGAGGACGGCAGCAACTCCTTCCCACCTCAGACGTTCCATTGCAGTATGACTTGAGGTCCCGATCGTTCAGCACAGGCCTGCTGCGTTTGGCACATCCTAGAGCTTAACGTTAGGAAACATTAAGTAAACATTTTTTTCAAAAAATCATTTGAAGGTGGTCCTTTTTAATAACACTTTAAGATTGAAGAATGCGTCAAAATATTTTATTAGCCTCCTTCACTTCTGGAGCACAGCTGACTTCAGTTAGAGGAAGAAACACACACTGAATGAAGTTCAAGAGACCGCGTTAGAGGCGTGGCCCTGCCTAACTGGAGAGAGGGAGGGCAGGAGGGAGGAGAGCTTCAGAACTGGAAGTTGCCTTCAAGCAGATGACTGCTGACAGTGGAAGAGAGGGCACGGTGGCAGGAGAGGGAAAGGGGGGGAACAGATCCTCGGGGGTCCCTCGGGGATTGGAGGAACAGGGTAGGTAAGCGGCAAAAGAAACAAGTGAGTAGCAGAGGAGAGTCATCGAATGCAGTGTCTCTTTTCAAATCAAAAATAGACATTTTAATCGGAAGAAAGTAAGGGACTGATTAAAGATTGTAGGTCAAGTACCACGTATCATGTCATCTGACATACCCTACGTCGATCGTAACAACAGCTCCCGAGGAAGGCGCCAGAAGGCAGTCTCATCCTCCCTCCTCCTTACCATCATCACTACATTCTACAGAAAAATATCTGAGGCTCAGAAAGGTACAGTTCCCAGCATCCTAGAGCTAGAACCTGCCAGAACTGATGATATTCAAACACAGGCCTGTCTGACCCCAGAGCCGTGTTCTTTCCCCTGCACCGTGGGTGGAAATGCACAGATAGCTTCACGTGACCCCAAAATGCAGAGGAGGATGAGGACCAACCGGGCTGTTAGATTTGGAGTCACTGTTGACCTCCCAGAAAGGTGTGGTCGAGTCCAGGTGGGGAAGGAAGCCAGATCCAAGCGACAGGAAGAGCAAGCACCAGGAATTAAAATACAGTTGACTCTTGGACAACTCGGGTTTGAACTGCACGGGTCCACTTGTGTAAGGATTTTTTTTTTTTTTTGATAAGTACAAGACAATGCTGTAAATGTATTTTCTTTGTGATCTTCCTAATCACGTTTTCCTTTCCCTAGCTTACTTTATTGTAAGAATCCAGTCATAGCACACAAAATGTATGTTAATCAGGTACTTATGATATAGGTAATCCTTCTGGTCAACAGTAGATAATTAGCAGTTAGGTTTTGGAGAGGAACAAGAGTTCCATGTGGATTTTCAAAGGAGGAGAGTATGGAGGGCTCAGGAAGCTTTTGGGGTTAGAACAGAGCATCTCTGAGGGCTGTCCAGCGGGGACTGGGTGGAGGGGGTTAATGTTAGAATCATCTGTTCACTCCTGGCTGCCCCCACACCAATAGTGATGGAACCGTGTCTGGCTGGGCACAAAGGTGCTGGTGGAAAGGCAGAGACAGACCATCTCGTGAGGGAAGGACTGAGCAATCAGGTACCAGAGATGGTTAGGAGGCAATTGGAGGGCATTAGGAAGTTGCTATGGAAACCTTCATCCCCAAGCTGCTACTCCGGGTTGTCAGATGTCTTAATTTTGCAACCTCTTGCCTGGCTTTGGGATGCCACGGCATTCAAGTGTGCCATACAAATAAAATGCAAGTTACCTACCTTAAGAGTTAATGCTGCTGTGCATGGTTTCTCCCAGACACGTCACCGATGGGCTCTTGAAAGGTACAGATGCAGCCCAGGCCGCACAGTACGTCGCTATGGAAAAGGCCACGGCCGCGGAAGTCCTGAAGAGCCAGGAGGAGGCACCCCACACCTCAGGCCAGCCCCTCCACGGCGCAGGAGTCCCCGGTGATGTGAAGTCAGAAGTGGTGCCCTTGACCGTTCACCATGCGCAGAGCTCCCCTGTGGTCATCCAGCCCTCCCAGCTCTCCGCCGCCCTGCTCAACCCCGCCCAGCACTTGCCGGGGGGCTCGGGTCCCCACCCCACCAGCCCTTCGGCCACCACACAGGAAGTGACCTCAGCTCTGCAGTCGGCACAGGCTCCTCAGTCCCCACAGATGCCCATGAACGGCTCTGCCATGCAGAGCTTGCTCATTGAGGAAATCCACAGCGCGAGCGCCAAGAACAGGGCAGTGTCCATTGAGGTAGGGTCCTATGTCCATTTCTCATTAACCCTATAGAGGAATAACATCTGGTCCTTCCCTCAAGGAGTTTATAGTCTGGTTGTAAAGAGAATGCATATATGTGTCAAACATACATTTATATCAAATATATATGGATATCTATATATATATGTATGTATATATATTTGTCTCAAAGAGAGATTTTTTGAACTACAAATGGGTTTCGATGGCCAGATTAAGAGAACAGTCGGATTTCAGAGAAGGGTGAGACACCCCATCCTGTGGGAAGGTGAAACCATGGTGTGCTGGGAAGTGTTTACCAACCAGTTCTCTGGTGGGGGCAGGGGGAAGCCCTGATTCATAGAATCTGCCAGTTTCTGAGACGTCTTCTCCCACCGTCGCTGATTGCGAGTTTCAGCAGGACGTCAGTGGGCATGCGGCTGGGGAGATGTGAGTCAGCTCTCCCTGCTCAAGCATATCACTGGTGAATGCGGGCTGGTGGAGGGTTTGCTACTGGCCTGGAAAAGTCAGTAGAATCTGGGTAAGTGGAGCAGGGTTGGTGAGGGCTAGCACAGAGGGGTTGCTGGAGCAAAGGGAACCACGAGTAAACTTGTTTTATGGGAACAAGATAGAGGAGACGAGGCTGGCAAAACAGACTGGAACAGGATGTGCGGGAGCTGGCAAACCAGTCCAGGACGTCTCAAGGTCATGGGGTGGGTGTCCGAAAAAATGCGGCCCCTCAGAGCAGTGATAAAAAATCAGCATCTTCAGAAAATTGCTCTGAAACAATGTACAGAATCAATTAAGGTGGTGGGGTCTCGAATTAAGGTTGCTGGGTGGGAAGTCATTAGAGTAGTCTCAGGATGCAAGGTGGAGGCCGTCAAAATGGAAAGAGAAAACTGGGTCTTAGAGTCACACGACATAGAAAACACGCCATGGTTTTAAAGATTCTATCAGGAGCCCGGTATCCACGCCTGAGTATCACATTTTGTCTCCCCAGCGTCGTTACCCCAGACCCTGCTCCTCACCGTGCCCGCCTCTCTTGCGTGTCAGCAGTGGATAACTCAGGTTTCAAGAAAAAATAACCTCTTCAAATTGCCAAGGCCACGGTCAGGGCAACCGGGCCTCTGGACCCTAGGTAGCTTCTGCCTCTGCTCCAAAGTCAGCGGCTGTGCCTCCCCTCCAAGCCAGCCGTTGACGAAACGCAGCTCACGGGAGGGGTGAAATGTGATTGCCTGACAGTGATTCTGTTCCATCGTGCCCAGCAGGGCAGGGGCGAAAACTGAACAACACGTTTCCTCTTGAGAGTGAGCGGAATCTGCCACTTCCTGCATCTCTGTATGGAAACCGTGTCAGTGGGACGACCCATCTATTTAACAAACGTCTCTTGAGAACCCACTGGGCGTGGCCATCGTGGCCGCGTGTGTATTCTCAGTTTCGACTCACGAGTCGTCTCTGAAAATGCCCCGATCGGGGCGCCTGGGTGGCGCAGTCGGTTAAGCGTCCGACTTCAGCCAGGTCACGATCTCGCGGTCCATGAGTTCGAGCCCCGCGTCGGGCTCTGGGCTGATGGCTCAGAGCCTGGAGCCTGTTTCCGATTCTGTGTCTCCCTCTCTCTCTACCCCTCCCCCGTTCATGCTCTGTCTCTCTCTGTCCCAAAAATAAATAAACGTTGAAAAAAAAATTTAAAAAAAAAAATAAAGAAAGAAAATGCCCCGATCTGCGGTAACGAGGCCTGGGCCTCGCCGCCCGCTCCACTGCTGCTGCGTAAGGTGAGCTTCCTTCACGGACCGTATCCCCGAGCCCTGCTGTGCACCAGCCCCCAGAGGCTCTGAGGCAGGCAGGGAACAGAAGGGACAGAGTCCGTGCCTTCAAGAAACATGCCTGCTTGTAGGGAGAGGCCGAGAACCAGCGTATGCCAGATGGTCATAAAAAGCTAGGAAGAAACAATGAAGGGAGGGGAGTGGTAAGGGGTGGCAGTGGAGGCTTGTTTACGTAGCGTGGATCTTGGACACATCCGCGTTCTCACGTGTGAAGTGTGTTGGTGAAGTGATCTCGTCGGTCTTTTCCAGTTCTTACGTGTTGGGGTTCTAGTAACCCTGGTGCCATTTCCCCTCTGCCCTCCTGGAAGGATTACTGTGCCACCTCGAAATCACAGGAAAATGTTCCTTTTAAAAAAATGTACAGGTATTTAAAAATGCATTTCATGTAATTCTCCCTATTGGGAGAACTTGATGGAACTTCGAGGGTGTCCAGATAAACCCCATTTTACACGTAAGAAAGTTTGACCCGGAGGCCATATAGCAGTTCTTAGCCACGGGACTGTGATGTAGGATTCTTTGTTCCTGGTGAGTGTTTTTGGGCTTAGCTTCTGTTTGTCTGCACATCTCCTCCGCAGTGAAAACTCAGTTTCGAGAACAAAAACTTGGTGATGGGATACATACTTTTGAAAGCATATCCCTGTGTCCTTTTATTAGTATTGGTTGAAAGTAGCAGTAAGTGCTCAGTAATAATGGAATGAATGCATTTGGGTTTCTGAGCTTGCTTCTGTGTGAGTGAAGACCACTTGGGCTTACACAGCAGAGAGCACAGGGGCACGTTTGTCTGATGTGCAAAAATGTCCCTCAGTGCGGAAACCGGAGCATTATTTTATCCACATTTAACCTGTGTTATGCTCTCCGCCACCCCCACACGAAATCTCTAATTAGCCTTCCTTCTGGTTTTTAAACCTTCTTCACTTGTTCTTTTCCTTCAGAAAGCAGAGAGGAAATGGGAAGAGAAAAGGCAAAATCTGGACCACTATAACGGGAAAGAGTTTGAGAAGCTACTAGAAGAAGCTCAGGCCAACATCATGAGGTCAATTCCAAACCTGGAGATGCCACCAGCCTTGGGCCCACAACCAAAGGGCGATGCTCCGGTAGACAAGCTAGAACTTTCAGGTGAGGTGCTCACAGGGCTATGCGGGCTGGCTACCCTCGGGTCAGGGCAGTGCTGCCTACGTAAGCACGTGCTGGCCAGCAGCACCAATCTCTCACTTCTTAAGACTCTTATAAATTGGAGCAAATCCTCAGGTATCACTACATTCTCACTACTGCCTCTTAACTATAACCGTAGCCTGGAAACGATGTTCTACTTGAGGATACTAGAACAATGCCCGGTAAGGTAAAATTTAGATTCCCGGCTTCCACATTTCCTGTGAATTTATGACACTTCACAGCACCAGCTGGGAGAATGAGAGGGCCGCATTTAGAGTAAGAGCTTTTCATATGCTGCAGGAAGAAAATGCCAGCCTTTATGAGGTCCCGAGGGGACATTAGATCATGAGGCGAAATTGCATTTTTTAAATCAAAATTATTAGATGGTATATTGAACTAACTAGACTATGGAAGTTAAGCCTCAATGTGTCCCTAAGAACATAAAATAACCGTTAGAAAACTCAGCCTCCTAAATCTCCGACCAACAAGCCTCATGCCTTACTCTGATCTTAAAGTTGCGAACAGAGACACCATTCTACCTGCAGCCCAGTGTCTCAGAGCCACATTCGATGGTGCCTCCTCCAGTAGCTAAAATTAATTTGGAAAGGAATCGCCATCTTGACTTGCATGCACGTCCGGGAACATGAGCGTAGATACAATTTGTAACCACTGTAACCCTGTCTCACTGTTCTCCTTCCCCAAAGCTGCTCTAAAATTCCCCTCACTGAAACTGCCCCCATCAGCCTGTGTGTGCCAAGTTTTTCACCCCTTTTCCCCACCTGCCCAGCTGGGTGAGGCCTGTTTAGGGACCAGAAGGGTCAGGCAGCAAGTACCTTAGGAGGAAGGGGCCCGGGAGGGGCAGCCCTGTTCTCACAAAGATGGCTTCTCCCCCAAAGTCCCCGTGAGGAATTTCTCATGGGTAAAAGTCTACACCATTCCGTTTCCATCTGGCCTAATTTGGCTCTCCTTATTATTACTTTTGTCAGGTGGTCCTTTGATGTTTTATAATCACAAATAAGTTATAAAAAATAGTTATAAATCATAATTGTTCCTTCTCGTGATTGCACTTGTTATCTTACCACATCTGGGCTTTTTATTCCTTCAGATTAAAAAAAATTTGTATAAAGTGGGGCGCCTGGGTGGCTCAATCAGTTAAGCGTCTGACTTCAGCTCAGGTCACGATCTCTCGGTTCATCAGTTTGAGCCCCGTGTCGGGCTCTGTGCTGACAGCTCAGAGCCTGGAGCCTGCTTCGGATTCTGTGTCTCTCTCTCTCTCTGCTCCTCCCCCGCTTGCACTCTGTCTCCCTCTTTCTCAAAAATAAACCAACATTTAAAACCAAAGAAATAATTTGCATAAAGTATTTTTTAAAAATTACTCCCCAAAGTATTTTTGCTCAATTAAACATGTTATGTTATGTTATGTTATGTTATGTTATGTTATGTTATAAGTAAACTCTATACCCAGCATGGGACTTGAACTCACAACCCTGAGATCAAGAGTCACATGCTCCACCAGCTGAGTTTGTTTTGTTCTGTTTTGTTTTGTTTTGTTTTGTTTTGTCTTAACACATGGCCTGATTTCTTCTCAGAGAGAGTCTGCTAAAGTACTGGCCACCAGAAATGCATAAGGATACAATCTGTTACCTGCAAACGCTGGTTTCTATCATTTTTACTTATTTGGCATGGATGTCACTGCTTTTACTGATTTTTGTTTACTAATGAGGTGAAACTCTACGCTTAGGGTTTTTAAAAGCTATTTGTATTTCCTCTTGTATAAATTGTCTGACTACTTAGAAAATGTAGCTCCTAAAAAAATCAGTGGCAAATTTTAGAGATGGT
This sequence comes from Herpailurus yagouaroundi, assembly GCF_014898765.1. Classification (NCBI taxonomy): domain Eukaryota; kingdom Metazoa; phylum Chordata; class Mammalia; order Carnivora; family Felidae; genus Herpailurus; species Herpailurus yagouaroundi. Next base: position 11,437,878 of record NW_024412434.1, on the reverse strand, counting down.
AGCCTCAGTCAGTGTTAAAGAAAAATTATTCACAGAGATATTTGTTAAAAAGAGCAAGCAAGACTTTATTCAAGACCACGGCAGCAGGGAGAGAAACCGAACCCAGCTCCGAATACAATACATCAAGGGTAGGGAGAGTCTCACTAAAAGGCAGGCCAAGCGCCTGGATGTGCAGAGGGAGCGAAGAACCAGCTCAGATGTCAAGAATGGGGGATTCTTGCTAAACGGACTTCACGGAATTCTTTGCTAAAACTGGGCTGAGCAGACAGAGCAAGGACAAGGCTTAGCGGAGAGGAGAGCTCGGAGGAGCCTGACCAAAGCCGGGCAAAGAGGCAGTCATGGTCATGACCCAGGAGAGGAGACCTGGGCCCACTTCCAGGGCCCGTCAGCCTGTGCCAGTCCCTGGGGGGACCCACAAAGCTGACGAGGCTGTCCCCCGGCCAGGCCGCTGGCTCAGGAACCAGCCAGGTGGCCCACTGCTGCTGGGGCCTCGTCACCCAGCACTCTCCTGCAGGAGACCAGAACTGTCGGCTACACGTAACCACTGGCCTTTCACCCTGATGAGCACCCACACCCTTACTACAGCTTTAAGTAGAAACTTCTCAAGCGTGTCCCTCAAACAGCTCTGACTAGGTTGCTCAGAAAGGACAAACATATTCCTGAGAGGGCAGGCCGTGTTCCTAGAGAGAGCTGGGGCAAAGCGCAGTTGGAAGGTCCAACCCCAAGTTTCTGCTTCTGCTGCTTTAGTGCGCACTTGGGTTCAGGCTGGTAAAAGGCAGAGGTGAGGAATGATGATAAAGGACAGAAATGAGGAGGTTTGAATCTGGTTAAGTGCCTTTTCTGGACATTTTTCTGGAGAAAGCTAAGTAGATATCTATATTTCCTAACCTTTGGTGTCAATGCCAACTTCTCCTTCTGCATTTCTGTGTTTACTGCCTCCTTTCATTAACAGAGAACCCTTTCCAACCACATAACCAGGACCAAGAGTCCATTTTGTCCCTGACTTTGTTTTCTGTTCATCTGCCTTGCATTTCCTCCTGGCCCTTCATCGGCCAGATTCTATTCTAACATCCCCTGCACAAACTCCTCCTGCTAATAACACCGTCTCTCACGTCCTTCCTTTAGCAGCCATGCGAGGGGCTCTGGATTTGTCTCTAAGCTCTAATATTTCATCTCTCCAAGGAATACCCAGAAGTTTTACTTAATGACGATAGCTCTTGGGGCATCTGGATGGCTCAGTCGGTTGAACATCTGACTCTTTTTTTTTTTTTTTAATGTTTATTTTTGAGAGAGAATGAGAGAGTGAGCAGGGGAAGGGCAGAGAGAGAGGAAGGCAGAGGATCTGACATGGGCTTTGCACTGACAGCGGAGAGCCTGAGGGGGGGCTCGAACTCACCAACTGTGTGATCATGACATGAGCCACAGTCGGACGCTTAACCATCTGAGCCACTCAGGCGCCCTGAGCATCTGACTCTTAATCTCAGCTCAGGTCTTGATCTCAGGGCCCTGAGTTCAAGCCCTATGTTGGGCTCCACACTGGGCATGAAGCCTACTTAAAATATATATACATATGTATATATGCTACATATATATATGTGTGTGTATATGTATGCACATATATATATATGCACATATTTTTTTAATAATGATAGCTCATACTTGTATTGCATTTACAGTAAGTCACTAAGCACTGTTCTAAATGCTTCGTGTATATTAAGGTATTTAATCTCCACAGCATCCCAGTGGAGAGGATTATTATGATACCCATTTAATAGATGACACAACTGAGGCAGAGAGAAGTTAATTAACTTGTGCAGGGTGTTTTTGGGATTTCAAGTCAGTCGGGCTATAGGGTCTATGCCTTTAATCCTGGCACTATGGAGAGAACAGAGAGATGTTTACATCAGATTGCATCAAGTTTATAGAAATACACTGTTTTGAAAGTTCTCTTGCAAAGAGGTTATTTTGCAATGACACACTGTTTTCCAGAAGACTCTCCGAATTCCGAACAAGACTTGGACAAGCTGGGGGGTAAGTCCCCACCTCCTCCTCCCCCACCCCCTCGGCGGAGCTACCTGCCAGGATCAGGGCTCACCACCACGAGGTCCGGCGATGTGGTCTACACCAGCAGGAAGGAGAACATCACCGCTAAGGTCCGATGGGTTCAGCTCTGGTGAACTGGTCTCTGAGTTCAAATGATACCCTTAGACAAGGTTCTCTCTATTCTCACGTAGAACACAGAAAGTAGTAAGGCGGAGGAGAGAATTGATTAAGCTACATCACAGGAAGCCCCACAGATGGGAAAATGTCAGCCAGTGTTATTGGACTAGACTCAGCACCACCTGCTCTATCCTTACTTGACTTGTAGCTGCAACAATGTAAAATGCAAATCACAAGCTACTTCTCCAGCAAGGGCCTCATAAGATTGAAAATGGAGTAGAAGGGGACGCAAAGGAAAGTCCACCTTACAAAAGCTAAGTGAGACTAGCTAACACGGTTGTAAGAGTCTGTACAGAAAGGTGTTCAGTGGGCTTTAGCTGTCACTTAACTTGGCAAGTGTGGTCTTTTGTGTTAAATGTAAAATACAATTTCCAAGGAGATGTAGTACGGGCAGGCCTTTCTCAAAGGCACCAAATGTTGAGTTGTTATAACTTTATTTAAAATCTTCAACCCATTCACCAAAATGGCAGCTTGTACAAAAAAAAAAAAAAAACCCAAACTAAAAGCAAGGGATATTAATAGTCTTTCGACTCGATTTGAAGAGGTAGGAAGCCGACATGCCAGGCAGTAAGGGAACGTGTGTTGCTGTAATCTGTGCCTCTTTTTGCCAGCCCCTAGAGGCGTTGAGCTAATATCTGTGATTTGAATCTTCCACAGGCAAGCAGTGAAGATGCTGGACCAAGCCCCCAGGCTAGAGCCACTAAGTGTCCGACCGAGGAGCTGGCTTCCACCTGGACCCCATCCCCACCGCCAGTCGCTACCTCGTCCTCAAAGGACGAGGAGGAAGAAGAGGAAGGAGACAAAATAATGGCGGAACTCCAGGTATGTGGATGAGGTAACTGGCTGTGGCTCCTTGCCTTCCTACCTAGGCCGCTCTGGCTACGTCTCTCACAGATCCATTAGCTAGAGAGGGCTGGCAAGGAGCCTTTGGACCTAGGCCTCGTAAGCAGCATCTTCTGGCCTTGGCCTCCAGTTTTCCAAGATGGCGCTGAACTACCCTCAGGGTACTTCATGACGTGTGTAAGGAATGACTGTTTCACAAAACAACTCAGGAAGTTTATACGGGAAATGAACTGTGAGTTTTCCTAGCTCCGGCCAAGAGGATTTACTTTCCTTGCTTTTAATAGTCCATTCATTTCAAAAGCAATTCAGACAGGGATCCAAAATATCAGCCACTGTCTTGTCTTCGTAAGGACTGATTAAGGCCTCCTTCACGTGGGTCTCATAAAAACTTTGGTTTTAATACTTAGAATGGCTGCCCTTAGGTCTTCTGTCCTTCATGCCAAGTTCCCATTCGGTGTCAGCATCATCTTTTCAAATATGCAGAAAAACGGAATGATTTCATTTCCCATTTTCTTTGCCCTGTTTGCGAAATGATTATTTATTAGTTTTAGATTTTTATTTTTTAATTAATTGACACAGTCCACTCCTAGGATTAAGGATGGGGTACAGAAACTGTACTCAAAGTTTACCCCACATTCAAATCATGGATGTGAACCTACCCTGGGTGTATGTTCTAAGAACTTTTCTCATCAGAGGCATGCACAATTCCCAGACCAAAGTCTGTTCATAGAGTATTTCATTTTGACCCATACTCACTGTAGCATTTTTTCCCCTCTCTGGATGGTCAGATCACATGGTCAGATCACACACTTAGGGCTCCAAAATACATTGCCTCTTCACCAGTGCACGCACCATGGGTCTGCATTCTTCATGTGGAGTAAAGAGAACTTTTAAGCCATGTCATTTCTACCACGGTTGTTCCACTCTGCTTTCCGTGGTAATAACTACCAAAATTGGGCTGTTTGGATTTACAGGGCTGCTGGTTGATTTGTCACAGGGGTGAGCCCTTCTGAGCTTCTCTCAGACTGGCCTAGGACATCCCCTCCACCAATCAGATCGCTGACAGATTTTTAGGACGTTTAAAGAATGTCATACATAGGAACCATAGATGTATACAGTTAGCGATGCACGAAACAGTTGAGAGGGTGGAGGCGTCCGTCGCTCAGTGATCCAGGGAGGACCCTCTGGCTAATGACACTGGCATGGCCGGGCTGCTTGTCGTCGGGAGATTGGTGCTCATCCTGAGATGTGTAGGCAGATTCTGGGACCGTTCGTTGTAGCCTCTGCCCCAAAGCATGGTTTAAATTGATCGTGGCCCAGTTTGGTTCAAATGGATGACGAAGAACTAGGTAATTTTACATCTGTGCAAGGTGAACAGTCACTCCTAATCCAAGAAGTAGAAACTTTTAGGCTCATGGATAATCCTGCACTAGCCCCCTAAGAGAAGTCATTTACTTGTTCCAGCTGCGCTTTAGAGCTCATCACTTGGGAATATTTCCCACCACTGACGTCTAAATATCTCTGATGGTTTCTTTGAAAGTTTTCAAAGCCTGGAGTATGTGGTTTCTTGTTGTGTTATTGGTGGTTAGGTAATACTGGTGAATCAAGTGCTCTAAGCCTGACTTAACCAAAGCCAAGAGCCCTCCTTCTGGGGTAGGGACCCTACCCGCTGCATCAGAAGGTCAGCTGCGCACTTGGGCTCTGCACTTAGATGCCCCCGAGGCAGGACAAGGAGCAGATGCGGCCTCCTGAGTGTGACTGTGGAACAGTTTCCTGCTGTGTGTTACCAGGCGTCAGAAAAAACCAGAGGCTCCAAAGTCCAGGGTCTGACAGCCCAGCAGAGATGGCAGGTGGCCTCAATGGGCATCTCCAGGGCCCTCTAGGACTGGGGTGTCTGAGAGACCGCAAGGGGGGAGCCAGAACACCGGCTTCAGGAAGAGGGAACAAGCAGAGAAACAGAAGAGCCGGGGAAGGTCCCAGGCATCGGCTCAAGTCGTGTTTTAGGACCCGTGCTGAAACAGTCAACTTGGCACGGGCCTGGGATATTCTTTCTGCCCACGGAGGTATTTCCAAAGGACCATATTTGACAGTAAGAAAATATTGAGGCAGTTATTTGGGATTTTTCATCGAAATAGCTGATCTTTAATCCTGACTGCAAGTTTCAATTATTTGGAGGAGTTAAAAAAAAAAAAAAAGGCCTGTGAATTAATTCTGAATTAATTATTCTCTGTGTGAGGCCTGGGTAACAAAAATTTTTTTTTAACTAGGTAACATGTAGTTGAATTGAGAGCCACTGATTTCAAGAAGCTTGGGTGCTGGGTTCTTCATCTTTCCTGCTTTCGTGACCATATTGTCACTCCCTCTCTGCCCCGCAGACACAGCCTGTGCTTTCTGTTTGTCTGAGGACTGGCCTCCCTCACCCACTGTTCACCCAAACTGGGGTGGACTCCTAGAACTGAAATTGATAGTTTTCTAGGACAGATCTAGAAGCTCAGGCAGAAAGGAGGCAGCTCAGAACCCCATGGGCACTCAGGAGCATCACTTTATTCTAAATGCACCTCAGAGCACCTTAGAATGTGGGAGTACCTGTTACTATGTTACTACTGTATTCTTTTTTGTTTGTTTGTTTGTTTAAAGTTTATTTTGCACGAGAGAGTAGTGTAAGCAGGGGAGAAGGGCAGAGAGAGAGAGAGAATCCCAATCGGGCTCTGCTCACTTTGGACGAGAGAGTAGTGCAAGCAGAGGAGGGGCAGAGAGAGAGAGAGAGAGAGAGAGAGAGAGAATCCCAATCGGGCTCTGCACACTTTGGACGAGAGAGTAGTGCAAGCAGGGGAGGGGCAGAGAGAGAGGGGGAGGGAGAGAGGATCCCAAGCAGGCTCCACGCTTTCAGCGCTGAGCCCAGTGCAGGGCTCAGTCCCACAAACTGTGAGATCAAGACCTGAGCTGAGATCAAGAATCAGTCGCTCAACCGACCGAGGCACCCAGACACCCCACAAAGGGCATGCGTTCCAAGGGTTCTGTCCATTTATCACGCCGTGGCACAGCCAGTGAGGAAGCCTCTGCCTCTGGCTCAGAGCTCAGCTTTGCTGCTCTGAGGCCAAATGCCAAACCAGGTTTCGTGGCGCCGCCTCCCCGTCCCTGGTGTGACCGCCCGGCAGGACTAGGCTGGGGTCTCCACGCCTCCAGACTCCCTGTCTGTTCCCTCCTCCCTCCTCACTACGCCGGCATCCCTGTTAACCTCAGTATTTTAATCCCTTAGGCATTCCAGAAGTGTTCCTTTATGGATGTAAATTCAAACAGTCACGCTGAGCAGTCCCGGGCTGACAGTCACGTTAAAGACACTAGGCCGGGGGCCACAGTCCCACCCAAGGAGAAGAAGGTAACGTGGCAGTTACACATTTGCCACACAGTCGAATGGTCCTTCTTTCCTTGCTCTGACACTAACACCGCTCCTGCGTTTGTCCTTTCTGTGCCCTCTTTTTCCCTCTCACCTGTTTTGTTTTGTTTTTTTTTTAAACTAACAGAGACACAGCCTTAGGTTTAATCAGAGATGCCTGGTTCGGGTTCCCAGCGTGCACTGTGTGTTCCTGTAATAGTCTATGCAGAACTTGGGCATTATCTTCCCAAACTAAAGAGTATCCCCCTTGCAAGATTTTCTAGAACTCTAGAAGTAAATGGAAACATCAGTCAAGTATGTAGCACTTTTTCTAATTCTTAACGTGTCTTCTAGATCCCACACGCCTGTGTCAGAAGTAGCTGCAAGCCTTAGAGTGTAGGGAGAAAACACACCACAGAGCTATATGCTCATCATCCCTGGGTGTATCCTCGTAGAAACGACGCATATGTGTTTGCACACGTGTTCAGGAACGCCAGACAGAATTTGCGCTAAGTAGGACAAATTCTCAAACTACACCTTGCAAGACAATAAGTTCGGTGTAAGCTCAGTGCTCATACACATTGTGGCGTCCTAATGGCTTCAGGACAGCTGTCCGGGCTCTAAAACAAAGTTCACCGTCATTACGTAAGTCCTTTAGGGAAAGGACATTAGCCTGAATGTGTGAGCTTCAACTTTCTGAGTTGGCTCTAGAGCGTTTAGGATTCTTGGGCATAAAGCCATCTTATCTGAATGAATTTCAGGATTAAAAGCTTATCGTGACCCACTCCGGTCCTAGCACTTTTCGCGAGGACTAGGTTCGAGTTTCCCCTAAATAAAGTCAAACAAATCAGCCGTAGTGTAGCCTAATAGCTACTCCCGGTGGGCACCTCAGTCCCCGTGAAAGAAGCCTCAGTGAGGGAGATGAAGGATCACGAATCAGAGGGCTATTCTAGCATAATCCTTCAAGAGATGCGGTCCTGGGGCTGACAGCCCCGGGCTGTGAGGCCCTGACAAGGAGACCGGCCTCCTCCTCCCTGCCTCACAACCATCCCAGGGCCTCCTGCAAACTAGGTCTGCCGAGGTGGGGGGGGGGGGGGGGGTGGGGGGCATCTCTGTGCAGCAGGAGAGGTTATGAGATTATTGCTGTTAAATCTTTCTCCTGAAGAGAATCTCCTGTTACTTTCAAGTGAACCCATGACATCCTATTTGAAATATACTCCTCTTTCAGTCTGTGGGATTGCCCTACAGTGGCCCTAAGTAAAACCACCTCATGAAAGGCCCTGGAATATCCTGAGTCACAGGGCATACCTGGGCCGATGTCTGTCTGAAACACTGGGAACTGGGAACTTCCGAAAGATCCCTCTAGAGATCATCGTTGTCTCGTAGAACTTTGCTGATTGGCTGAAAAGTTGCATAAGATTTCTCGCCTTGCAATTAGAAAGCCATAGCCTTTAGATACCCTTCACCTCAATCAGGAGTCCGTCGGATAATAGGCCAAGTCTGTAGGGAGAGCCGTATAGGCACTTAAGAGCTTGTTTTAGATACTTCTACGCAGCAGATTGACCTGTCTCATAATAACCATGAGTATCAGACTTCTCCCCACATTTTTGTCAGCACTCCTCCTGGGCTATTCGTCTACTCTTCTATAAATCAAGTATTTCTTTAAAATTTTCTCCTTATCATCATGAGGTGCCAGCCTAATGCTTCACTTGTGTACAATTTTCCTATAACTGGGTCTCTGATTTTGCTTGATTGCCATATGCATTTAGAGCCTGCTACACAGTTTTCTGAACAATCCAAACCTCAGGACCTACCTATAAACAGACATTAAGAGGTTTAACCACATTTTACGCAGTCTTGACCCTCTAAGATTACCTCTGAGATATCATTGTGAGATGACATGACAATTGTGACCGAGCTACCCTGGATACAGTTAATGCACTTGTTGTGAGACTTCCGTTCTTTTTTTCTAGCCCAGTAACAAAAGTAACAGGTCATGTGAAACCTACCCTTGACATCTTTACCTTAGTGGCTTTCATCGGAGGATTCCTGCTACCACACCCCTTTTAAAATATGTGTGTCTCTGGGTGACGTTTGAAATACTTAGCAGTGGGTATGGCATGGGCCCTGACCAGTCAGACAGATGCCAGCGCTGACCCCAGGCACTGGGCCACGTGTCGTGTCTAGATTACATGTCGACTCCTTCTCCAATTCCGGGGTAAATTCTCACTCATGTCCTAGCATGCTCTGCTGCCTCCGTGTTTGGGGTTGAAACCTTAGTCCGAAACCTCTCTTGCTTTTCTTCTTAAACCTTTTATTGGATGTGTGAGTTGTTTAATGATCCAAATTTAAAATCCCACAAAAGACCTCATGTTGTTCGTCTGCACCGGCCGAATTGTTGCACTGGTTTGGGGCCTTACCGGGAGGAGGAGGGGAGGTTTAACAGGAGGTATCCGGTGGCTAATGCACCTTGTATCCCGTACGATGTTTCCATGTGATTAATACTGACTTTGGTGTTTGTGTGTTATTCCTTGAATGTGTATGGACATCCTTTCCATTTGTAACAGGGCGGTGGGGTTGCTGTGGGTTGACTTGGGCGGGCCCGGTTATTATGCTTTGTTATGTTGTCATTGCTTTAGCCAGACAACCTTCTCGGGATTGTGTCCCTTCCCCCTGTAACCACCTCTTCCTTTCGGGCTTGGGCAGCAAGAAGAAAGGGCAGCAGTGCCTTGGAAGCGACAAGGCACAGCTAGTGTTAGTGTCGTGGCAGAGCCCAAGGGAGCTGATACACACGGGCCAGACAAGGCCACGCTTCCCGGTGAAGCACTGTCCGGACCTGAGCCTCACTGCTGGGTCCTCACGTCCTGAATCTCGGTGACACCCGCAGAAATGGACCTTCGCTCTGTATCCGAGAATACAGAGACTAGAAGCTGACTTACGATGTCAAAGTCACCGCTGTAGTCTCCAATATCTGCTTTGGAGGTATTTTGAGGGTATTTTGGCAGCATTATCATTCTGAATTTGGATTTGACCGCCTTGGGTATTATTAGGTTGAAGGTTATTGTGACACTTGACTTGGCCAAGTCCAAGTGCAAACTGCAAATACACTGTCAGTCTGTCATTTGAACAGGGAAAAATAAGGTTTTCGTTTCATCTCCAAGTACTACACCCAACTGGGGCAGAGTCCTTACAGGACAGTTTCCAGAAAAGCAGCAGAGATAGTACCGAAGTAACTAGCTGGAAGGGTTCTGGTCTAGTTCCCCAGTCTATACACAAGAAAACGGAGGCCCAGGAAAGTGAAGGTGACACAGTTAAGGGGCAGAGCTGGATTAGAACCAAAAAGCTTCTGCCTGCCGAGATACTGTGCTTTCTACTGCGCTACACCTCTCTTCCCGTTTTCGATTCTGCTAAGCTCACAATCAGAGGCTGGAGAGAGAACGTGTGGATACAGAATCGATCCTTTTATTCTCTTAACTGCTCCCTCACCAATTTTGCAAATCCCTAAACTATTTTGCTAATTGAGATTTTCGTCTCGTGCGAACACAGGGCGTGTTTGGAAGCTGGAGAACAACAAAGCCAGCCAAGGTAGAGCTGTCTAGGCTTTGGCAGATGTGCTTGGCCCACAGGTTCTGGAAGTGTGATTAAAGGAACGATTTAGTTATAGTCCACTTTGGTGGGGGGATGTGGTTTTGTGCAGTAACATGTCCTACACTATTCTACCAGAATTTGGAATTTTTCCATGAAGACGTTCGGAAATCTGACGTCGAATATGAAAACGGCCCCCAAATGGAATCCCGAAAGGTGAGTTTAGCAAATCTACGTTCCGACGGATACCATGCAGATTCATTGCCCCCTTTCGCGGATCCTGTTCTGATTAATGTGTGTGGTTTCCCTCCTCCACTTCCCTCTCAGGTTCCCACAGGGGCTCTCACACCCCTTGACCATCCTAAATGGGAAATAGCAATGGAGAATAGTGTTTCTGATGCATCAAGAACATCAGAGTATAAAACAGACATCCTAAAGAAGGAAAATCCCATATCCGGCAAACGTTTATTTAAAGACAGTAGAAACTATACCCAGAAAAATGTGTCTAAGGTCAATCCCAGTTACTCTGGCCTTTGTTCATTAGATGAAATAAACAAAGGACCTAAGAGCTCAGGACCGCAGTACCCTGTGCCTGACGCTGAGAATCAGAAGATGAATTATGGAAAGACGAAGGAGATGAGACTAGAAAGACAGGAAAACGCAGATAGGTGTGACCTTCCCTCTCCCGCTAGGTCAACTGAATTGAGCACGTGTGATGTCAGAACTCAAGATGAAGAGGTTCACATGACCGAGTTCAGCCAGGTTGCTCTAAGACCCAAGGGGGCACGGCATGCTAGCGTGAACTCCAGCGAGGATGGAGAATCGACACCAAGTTCTCCCACTGAAGAAAATGCGACCACCGACAACATCGCCTTCATGATCACCAAAACTGCCGTCCAGGTGCTCTCCAGTGGGGAGGTCCGCGACATAGTGAGCCAAAAGGGGGAAGATGTACAGACGGTTAACATTGATGCCAAGAAAGAAGCAATGTCCCCACAAGAAGGAGCTGAAAACGAAGAGCCAGTCGTGTGCCTAGACAAGAAACCAGTTATCATCATTTTTGACGAGCCCATGGACATCCGGGCTGCATATAAGAGACTTTCAACCATATTCGAGGAATGCGACGAGGAATTAGAGAGGATGATGACAGAGGAAAAGATAGAGGAGGAGGAAGGGGAGGAAAACGGAGACCCTGTACTCCAGAATAACACTTCCCAAAAGTTGCATAAGAAGGTTGCATCCGGCAGCCCCGGATCAGGGCAGCAGGCTGATGGTACATTCCAGCCACACTGCCTTTCACCAGAGGCTGAACCCCCAGGACAGGAAACGAGTAAGAAAGAGCTGAGCAGGTTCAGCCACGCAGATTCTCCAAGTGCAGAAAGCAAGGGTGACGTGACGGATGACCAGTTTGAAAGCCCCAAGAAGAAGTTCAAATTCAAATTCCCTAAAAAGCAACTGGCTGCTCTCACTCAGGCAATTCGCACGGGAACCAAAACGGGGAAGAAGACGCTGCAGGTGGTGGTCTACGAGGAGGAGGAGGAGGACGGCACTTTGAAGCAGCACAAGGAAGCTAAACGATTTGAAATCACTAGGTCCCAACCTGAAGACGCCCCCAAGAGTATGCTTAGGAGACCAGAGCCGCCCAGTGCAGAGAACGCATCTGTGATTTCCAGAACTGACGAAATTAGAAAAAATACCTACCGGACGCTGGACAGCCTGGAGCAGACCATCAAACAGCTTGAAACCACAATCAGTGAAATGAGTCCAAGAGCCCTAGTGGACGCTTCATGCTCTTCCAACAGAGATTCTGTTGCAAGCTCAGCCCACAGAGCCCAAGAGGCCTCTCCCCGCTCCCTGCTAGTTCTGGATGAAGCTCCCACTGCCCTAGAGCCCCCCTCGTCCGTACCTTCAGCCTCACGTAAGGTATCTTGGTCTGATGGAAAACGAAAAGACCCAGCTGCTTTCTTACATCTGCCATAATCACCATTAGCAACAGGTGTCTTGTGATTTACTTGCTTCCTTTCAGGTGGCTCATTGTGGTTTTATTTTTGTCTGTTCGCCACGATCCCTTTCTCTCACACTTTCTCCCTCACCTTCAGAACAACAACAACTAGGTGTCTAACAGCTAATTGATGCTCTTTTTACCTCTGTTGCTGATTGGTGTTGGGTAAACGCAGAGGACGCTGGGTCAGTCATGTGCTGTTGAAATGATTGCTCTGATACTCACATTAAAATCCGTTTGATCAGTAGTGGAGCAGATTCATTCTGTTTGATTCTTCAAATTAACCCCAGTGGTGTCTCCTGATGTCCGTCTCCTAGATCTGTCCTGCATGTAGGGCTGTGGCTTCTCACGTTGAGCTTCTGCACACAGTGGGAGGGCTTGCGTGACAATCCGCTCACGTGCTTCTCCTCTTCCCCTCCCACTGCTCCTTCCCACAGGGCGCCACCGGGACCCCACAGACGAGCAGGATGCCGGTCCCCATGAGTTCCAAGAACAGACCCGGAAGCCTGGACAAGCCTGGCAAGCAGTCCAAACTGCAGGACCCCCGCCAATACCGTCAGGTAGTTTTACCTTAAACCCAATTTTGGATGGACGCTGTTGCGTTTAAGAAGCAAGTCACTGACTTAGTTTATACCAAATATCATGTTTTCTTTGTAAGATATGGTTTACGTAGACACCCTGGATCTGGGGCATGAAGAAAGTCTAAAAACCTTCGTTAAACTTTTCACCACGCTTCTGCATGCTTGCAATAAAACATCTTTTACTTTGTGACTCCAAAGTTTAACTGTTAACACAAGGTGCCGGGCCCGTCGGCTTTTCTTTGGGTGAATGTAGTGGTTCATCAGAACACCTCGGGAAACCGAGTCAGACCTGTCCTTGAGCTGCCCTGAAAGTCACCAGTACTAACGTATATGCTGACTGCATTGCATTAGAGGCACATTAACTGTCCGTCACCATGCCCCCGCCCCACCCCAGTAATCACCCAGACGCATGGCCGACCTAGCACCCGGGAACGGTAGCGGGATGGTGTGCCTCTTCTCACCTACGCCGTTCTTCCTTTCCTCCCGTTCTACACATCTCCGTTCTTGTACTTTGGGGGTCTCTCCCAGGTCCAGTGCAGCACAACAAGAACTTAGCTCAGGCCTTGAACTGGTTTGGTTTGATTTGGTTTCTTTTATTTAGTCATTCTCAGAAGGGCTGTGTTGCCAGACCCTGTGGTTTGATCGTGTTACCAGCTTTCTGACAAACTGTCTCCCGCCATCTTTATTTGCAGGCTAATGGAAGTGCTAAGAAAGCTGGTGGGGACTGTAAGCCTACTTTCCCCTCCTTACCTGCTTCTAAGATTCCAGCCCTTTCTCCCAGCTCTGGGAAAAGCAGTTCTCTGCCCTCTTCTAGTGGTGACAGCTCTAACTTGCCTATTCCACCTGCTACTAAACCACCGGTTACTTCTAACCCTCTCAGCCCCCAAACAGGACGATCTGCTCCCTCTGCCTCCCTCATCCCCTCTGTCTCTAATGGCTCCTTAAAGTTTCAGAGCCCCACTCATACAGGTAAAGGCCACCATCTCTCATTCTCACTGCAGACTCAAAACGGCCGAGCAGCCCCTTCCCCCTCCTCCTCCTCCTCCTCCCCGCCCTCCCCCGCCTCCCCCACTTCACTGAATCAAGGTGCCAAGAGCATCAGGACCATCCACACTCCCGGCCTCACCAGCTACAAGGCACAGAACGGAAGTTCAAGCAAAGCCACCCCATCCACAGCCAAGGAAACCTCTTAAAGGCCAAATCCTGTTAGGTGAAAGTCGGAGTTACCTTTAAAAAAACACACAAAAAATGGTTTTCGACAGTCTTCCACAACTGTTTTCCCAAGCGAATGTAACATATTGCCGTACTGTTTGAGGCTTAATGCTAAGTATGTGCTAAATACTGGATTAATAGATGTCAGTGAAGCTTGTTTGTTTTCTTCGTTGCTATTGTAATTACATAGTGTTTACTGTCTATAGCCGATACCCGTCAAATGAAGTAAGCATGTGTTACGAAAAGAGTGGCTGGCAGGAGAGAAGGGTGTGTGAGAGACGGGGAGGAAAATGTACTCAGCATGTAAAACATGTATGATTCCAGAATTTTAGTATGTTTTGTACAAAAATATTTTTCATTACGGAGACTAGACGTGAAACCGAGAAATACACAAGCGTGACTATCTATACAAATTGTAAAACAGATACTATAATATTTCCTTTTATTTTGGTGTTATTTAGCTTTATTACAGATTTCTATTTTTGTCAGAACGTCATGGTTCCTTTCAAGATCTTTTTTGCCAAAAACATTTTGATACTATAGCATTGTACATTTGAAAGTAGCGTGCTAGACAAAAAGCCAGTGAACTTCTACACGAGCCGACATGAGGCACATGTAGAAGGCAGTTTATCAAACCTATTGCACTGCCGTGAGAATTATGTATAATAATTTGCAGCCCAAGCAAGCTAGTTTTCTTTGCTTTTCTTTCTTTCTTTCTTTCTCTTGTTTCTTTCTCTTAACATATTGGGGTTCTCTAGTTGTTTCCTTTCCAGTATCTAAACCCTTCCTTTGTTTCCTGAGACCTGGTGACCCACACTCTTGCATTGTGGATTTTAAACATGTACACTTCTGTACGGTTCTGTAAACTGATCAACTTTTGTACATATATAAATAGGCCTAATAAAAAATACCGTATGTGGCAGCACAGAGTAGTTTTCGCACACCAAAGTTAATTTTTATGCATGCTTTAAAAATATATCTTGGGATGGGCAGAAATGGGGATACCCGTGCATTTTTAAAAAGCAACGAGTTTGCACAGATAGAGTGTTTTTGTAAATAAATGTATTTGTATAACACAGTCATGTAATATACAGAACGATAAGCAGAGGCTTTGCAAAACTCAATAAAGGGCTGCATGCTTATTATTTTTTGTACCTTGTCACTCGAACTGCTTCCTAGTCAAAGAACAAACATAACTATCACCAAGTTAAATGGGTTGGGTTTTGAGGACGTTATAAGTAACGTGTCACGGGACACGGACTGGCTTTCAGAAAGCCCTACTTCTCTGATTCATGATGAGTTCCTGATCGATTCATTGCGAGTGCGGTGCCTTCTGATGTAACCTGCTGACTCTCTCCTCTGTGGCTTTACCAAGGTTTGGCTAACAGAAAGCAAACCTGGGTCCAGAGTTTCCACCCTCGTTTACAAGAGGGGCTCTTCCTACCTTTTCTTTTTAAATTTCCAGTAGAAGTCAAGTAAAAATAAAGCATCTTTATCACTATGATTTTTTTCGAGTTCTCAGTGTCAAAAAATATTGTTGGTGTAGAAAGACATACGCTAGCTAACATTACACTGTGGGTAACAGTCGGTGAAAATACCACCAGGAGTATGGAATCGACAAGAACAGTGTCAGGAAACTGCTTCATATTCATTTTGGCCTCCAAAATATTTAACTTGGTTTGATGTAAAGGGAAAATGAGTATTACCTGAGCACCTGGTTGTCGGTGTCCGTAAGCTTCAAGTTTACAGATCTGGGATGCCTTTATCAGATCTATGTTATAGGTCCACTCATTGTGTAAATTACGTGTTAACATTATATGAATCACGTGTTTGGGGGAGGGCTCCGGAAAGTCGTCATCTTACAGCTTTTAGGTATAAAATGTTCCGACATTTCAATCATGTCCTACAACAACTCAACAACTGCATTATGTTAAAATCCACAGGGTAGTGGTGCCTGGGTGGCTCAGTCGGTTAAGCGACCGACGTCGGCCCAGGTCATGATCTCTCGGTCCGTGGGTTCGAGCCCCGCGTCGGGCTCTGTGCTGACAGCTCGGAGCCTGGAGCCTGTTTCAGATTCTGTGTCTCCCTGTCTCTGCCCCTCGCCCACTCATGCTCTGTCTCTCTCTCTCTGTCAAAAATAAATAAACATTAAAAAATAAATAAATAAAAGGTGATACATGCAGAACACTTAGCATGATACCTGGCCCTTGATAGGCAACGGACGGCAGTTATTGTTGATACGTTCACAGACACAAGGATCAAGGACTTGGCCACCAACCCTAGGCACTTCGACAAATGAAGCATTTGGCATAAGTCTGCCTCATGTGCTCCGCTGCCTTCTAGGTGGAGTGTGCCAAGCATAACTTGATCTTCTTGCCTTCAGGTCATCAGGATGAGCTTTTGTTTCCAGCTGGACGGCCACGAGCCCTGGCAGATCTGATGTTCTCTCCTCAAAAGGGCTCGTGCAATCACTTTATTATCTTTGGACATGATCTTCTCTGGAGCAGAGATCACTGCACAGGGGCCTGTGGTCCATGGTGCGTTTCCCCACCAACGTCACCTGGTTGCTTCTGCGATACCACCTTTTGAGTTTTTGGTTGAAGCAGTCTTTCTTCCTCCGCTCCCCCTCCAAAGAAAATTTCTTGGTCGCTCTCAAATGCTTTTGCATCTTCAGAGCCATGGAGAGGGGAAGAAGCTAGTTCAAATTGCAGAGGGGGGGCCCTCGGGAAGCGGTCTGGGGGACAGGCATGGCCAGAACTGCTCTGGGAGCCCAGCGGATGTGTCTGCTTCTCTTCACGGGTCTTGCCCTGGGTGCTCAGCTCAGGAATGGACACCAACTCCTCCCGCCATCTGAGGAGTCTGGGCAGGGTGATTTGGGGTGCACCTTCTCCTGACCCTGAAAATGCAACCTCACAAAAGGACCGGTCTTTAGTAGCCATGATTCTAGGGCCCTGGCTTTTCTCCTGTGCAAATTTCTTTGTTTTGCTTGACTTTGGAAGGAGTTGCGGTCACGACGCCGAAAGAAAAGCAACCTCTGTAACGCTGCAACACTGTTAAAAGTTGTGTGTCGTGCCAGAGAGGGCCACATGCCATCACCTCTGTGAAAGGCCTCTCCTCTGGACTCCCGCAGTCTGACTTCTTCTCTGCAACCAGATGGAAGCCTTTGGAAAAGCGGGACGAGTGTCTGGTTATCCGTGATAAAGACAACAACCCTAACCTTTATTGAAGGTGCAACGTGTGTCTGGCTCTGTCTTAAGAATTTTCTATATGTCGCATCTAATCTTCTTAACAGTCCTCAGAGGGAGGTTCCGTTATTATTCTCCAGGCACAGAGGAGAACCCGAGACGTGCCCATGCTTGTGCATCCAGCCCATGGCACTGACTTGACGGACGGTCGCACGAATCTGAGGAGCCCCTAGGGTTTATCGGAGAATATTTTTTTCAGACGCAACACTCTGTTGAGTGAAAAAAAAATTTTTTTTGCATCTTTCCGAGAATGCCTAAAAGCTTATTTTTAAAGCAGAATCGGCCTGCAGGTGCAGATCGTTGTAAATAGGTTTTTCGCTCGCATGAATGTTGGGCGGGGCGTTACCAGGTCCTGCTGCGGGGGACAGTTCCTGGCAGCCCATTGCAGGACGCCTGGCGTCCCTGGCCCGCACCCGCACGATGCCAGCTTTGCCTCATCATGGTGACAGCTACAGAGCTCTCCACAAATACCTGTACTTGTCCCTAACGAGCAGAACCGCTTTGGCCGAGACTCACTGGCAAAGAATACTGAACACACACTTCGTTGTTGGAAAAAGTCAGGGCCAACCTGGACGGCATAAGGATCTGGTCTCGCGAGCCCTTCTCCACAAGACAGCATTAGGGGCCAAACCCAGAGCTCGGGGCGCCTGAATGGCCTGCTATTTCTGCAACTTTTGCATGACACCCCTATCCATATCAGCATGTGTGCGCTCTCCATTCATGCCTGCGAGAGCAAGTGATTAAGGACAAAAGAAAACCAAGCTCCAAGCATTTAGTTTAAGGAGGAAAGAGACAGGGGCACTTCTGTGGCTCAGTGGGTTAAGCATCTGACTCTGGATTTCTGCTCAGGTCATGATCTCCTGGTTTTTGAGTTTCAGCCCAGAGTCAGGCTGTGTACTGACAGTGCAGAGCCTGCTTGGGATTCTCTCTCTCTCTCTCCCCCTCTCTCTCCTCCCCCAATCGTGCACGATCTCTCAAAATAAACATTTAAAAAAAAAAAAAGGAAAGGGACAGGAAATCTTGAGCGGATGGGTGGGAACAGACTTCTCTCTTCTAACTGTTGAAGCTCTGGGATTAGCAAGGTGCTGAATCATTTAGAACGAGGGCTCTCACCCGCCACGGTCTCCTCTCTGACTAGGGACAGGATGGGGAAAACAGGGACGGCCAGTGGGATCCACCCTGGTGACGGAAGAACCCAAGGAAGCCGGATCTGGCATTTGGAATAAATGGGGACTCGTGGCCCAGATTCTCAAACTTGGCTGCACCTGTGATCACATGGGAACCCTTAAAGATGCAGAGGCCTGGGTCACACCCTCAGAGATTCTAAACGAGGGGGACAGAGGCTCCGCCCGTGCAGCAGATTGTCAGACCTTTCCGGGCGATTCTAATGGGAAGCCAGGGCTGGGAACCACAGTCTCGCACTAGGACAGCAGGGGCCCGGGAGTAATGAGAGGATGGGGTGTCTTTTTTTTTTTCTTCTTATGTTTATTTATTTTGAGAGAGCGAGGGAGAGGGAGAGCATGCACAGGAGGAGCAGAGAGAGGGAGAGAAAGAGAGAGTCCCAAGCGGGCTGTCCACTGTTGGTCACTAACCGTGAGCTCATGACCTGAGCTGAGATCAAGAGCTGGACGCTTAACCAGCCACCCAGGAGCCCTGAAGATGGTGTATCTTAAAAACAAAAGGTGACTATTACCCCATGAGAGCGGATTCAGACCTGAAAAATATTTTATTTCTTTGTCAAGTTTTCCAACCGTTTTAAAAAACATAGTTGGAATGGAGGGACATTGTTTCTCCCTCCCAGCTGATAGCGTCGCCCCCCGGGGCATCTGAAGCTGTCCTTGTGTTTTGACTCTTCCGGTGCTGCCCCGGGGTCTCCCAACACTGGCTACATGTAGGGCTCATTGCGTTTGCAGGTAGCTAACAATTACAACACTCAAGTGCCTTTGGGGTTGGAGTAATTCAAGGATCTGACGTCTGACGCCAAAAAAGTACAGGTGTAACCCCCCCTGTAGTTTCTGGAGAAGCCGGGCGTCCTCACGATGGTTCCCAGTAGTCGGTTACAACGAGACGTTGCAGGTGCCCTTTTACGCTTGTTACAGAGGTTCCGCTGGCTGGTGAATACCAAGTTGAGATGTGTTTCAAATGGTGCATCTAGGCCTCTGTGTGAAATATGTGTGGGTAAAGCAAAAAAAGCAAAGTGCAGAAGCACTCCTTTTGTGGGGAGGGGCAGCAGGGAGGAGGGCCGCCCATGTAGATATGAAAACTATTCGGGCGATACGGGATCTGAGGATGGGGCAAAGAATCTAGAAGCCCACGGTGAGCAGAGGGGGACCAGGCGGGAGAAGCCTATCTCCGCCTTCACCCCTGTCCAGTAAGAAGGTCAGAGGGTGGTGGGTAGGCTCCCAGATTCGGGCTAGAAATGTTCGCAGAGCCTCTCCCCACCAAGAGCCCTCGGTCCATGCCTGATAGGTGACCCCAGTGCCTTTCCCCAGCTCCCAGAAGCGGGCCCTGTCTTAGGCGTCACCCCCCACGAGGATCCCTCCACCAAGCCCACCAGCTTCCGCTCCCACTGCGCCCTGAAATGGCTCCCTCGAGGGTCAGCCGTGCCTCCATGTTGCGACACCCAGTGCACCGTTTTCAGCCCCAGCTTTGGCTTTATTTAGAGGATTTACCTACAAATATCCCACATGAAACGAATGAGATTGAGTCCCCTCTTCTATCGATAAAGGGCGGTAGGGACCAACCCCGCGCCCCGGCCAGCCAGCATACCTCTGCAGGGCAGAAGGATGATCACAAACACTGGTGAGCGACAGACCCGTGGTTCTTTCCGGGGAAGGCATGACACGCTTCTCTGCAGCCGACTTCCTCAGTCACGCTCTGAGCTAGCCCTAGAACTGGTTGCAGTGCAGCCCATCAGGCTGATTAGACGGGAGATTCCAGACGGGTTAGAGGTACAAGATTCCTTAGACCTGGAAGGAAGGCAAGGCTCGTCTTCGACCCGCTCGGTCTCCTTTCTCGGGTGTCCTTCCCCACCTGATTTCGTGCTCGTCCCACACGCGCCAGTGCTGGAGTCTGGGGCCTCAGCACCTCTCGCCTCCACATTCCTGGTCTCCTCCAAGGCACAAAGGGCCTCCCAGGCATGGTCTCTGCTCAGAGGGCCCTACCTCCTGTACCTAGAGAAGTGGTTTTTGCCCCGACGTCTACAGTAAACCAGGCCAAGAGGGCATATTTTACTCACAGGAGAGAGTTCACTCACCTGGAAATGGAGTAAGGGAAAGAAACTTTCAGGAATAAATAGATCATGGCACAGCGATTGCAATCTGATGCTCTTTGTTTCCACAGAGGAACAGAATCACACAGTGGAAGGGCTTTGTCAGGTCCGACACACCTTCCACACCCTTGGAAAAAGAACGTTCTCTCACGGTGGGGGGGGGGGGGGGACTCCAGAGGAAGAGGCCACGCCCTCCTTTGCCCTTCTGCCACTTCTAACATTCCTTAAAGGAGACACTCCAGGGTGAAGCAAGGCCTTCCCGCCCCACAGGGTCTGGCTGCTACCGCCTCCATGTCAGCTCCAACCCCATCTCCATCACTCCCCTGTTCCTGCTTCCCTGCTGTCCGCTCTGCTTCTCGGACAAGCCTGAGCCACTAGTTCTCCTCTGCCCGGAATATTCTCTCCAGGAAGCCTGGATCAGGGCCCCTGCTATGAACGCCCTCTCCTTAGCGTTTATGGGAGTCAGAGGTATACGGTGGCGTGAGCCATCAGTGAAAACCAGTAAGTACAGGAATTAGCGTCTGTACATACACACAGAGGGGCCCAGAGCACCTGCCAAAACCCACGAAGGACCATGTTCTTCTGTGGAGACACAGGCTGGTGGAGATCGCACGCCAGGCTCATGCTGTTCCTTCCATTCCGGTCGCCCAGAGCTAGGACGTAGTCTTAGGAAATTTCTGTTCACTTGCTGCCACCTGGTGGTCCTTTATGGAACTTCCTCTCAGAGACCGAAGCGCTCTGCTTCTCCCCGAATCTCTCAACTTCCTTCATGTGTTTTGGCCACAGTTCTACCAATGCACAACCCACCAGCACTATGCAGCCGTGGCCCTGGATGACAGTGGCCCTTGTGGCCACCTCAGGGTCTCTCTTTCCGAACCGCTCACTACCTCTCATTACTCCTACTGTCGGGGAGAGTGATGATAAGCTGAGGAAGGAGAAAATTAACATTCCCTTCCTTCCAAGTACTGTAGGGGCAGAGGAAGAGGGCCACATGTAAGCCAAGAGTCCAGCATCCAGGAGTGGCCTCCCAAGCATCAGAGGGCAGAACCCATGGACTGAAAGTTGGTGTCCCCCACAATTCAGATGTCGAAACCGGAACGCCCAAAGTGATGGAGGCAGGGCCCGTGGGAGATAATGGATGTTAGATGAGGTCACCGGGGTGAGGGCCCCAAAGTTACACCAAAACAGATTTACATTTCCACCTGTTCAAGTCAGCAGATCATTCCAGGGACCCTGAAATAAAACTCCAGACTCTGTACGAGGGCCTGGCGGGCGTGAAGGCAAAGACAACCCGTGTGTATCAGTCACTCTCAGCTTGGCCACCTTTATTGTATCCCAAAGCCACATAGGGACGCTGGGGGAGGGACGTGGAATCTCCATCTGTAACAAGGGTCACGTGCTACCAAAAACGGAGGAGAAATTCTGCCCTGACGTCTCTTGGAGGTGGTGCTGTCGCAGCTTCGCACGTCCAGGCCTTCAGCGTCAGCACGGTGTGGAAGCCACGACCACTCAGAGCCCTGGGTGTTCTTGGGTGGGATGTGTTCATGCCCCTGTTGTCTCCATCCACTTCCGGGTCACAGCGCAGGGCTGCTTCGGCCGGCGACCAAGACGTCTACCTCGGGGGTTCTCAACGAGAGGCCGTTTTGTCCCCAAGAGACACGCAGAGATGTCAGGAGACACTTTGGGTTCTCACAAGGGGGTAGAGGGGGTGCTTCTAGCATCTGGTAGGGGTCAGGGGCGCTCCTAAACACCCCACGACGCACAGGGCACACCGCCCCCCCCCCCCCCCCCCCCACACACACAGCGAAGGCTGGCCCAGTCCCATGTCAGCAGTGCCGAGGCCGAGAAGCCCAGCTTCACCCCTGCGCTCACCTTGGTTGGGTATCTATGTCTGTCTCATGGCTGAGAGGCCCAAGAGGACGGGGTCTGGCCCACGGAAGGTGCCAGTGAGAGTGGGTCGTATCACATTTTGTACCCAATGCCGTTCCCTTCGAGGGAAACCCCTACGTGCACAGCTTGAGTGGGACTCGGGGTGGCAGAAGAAAGAAGAGGTGCCTGCCACTCCCCATGTGATCTCTTCGGACACACCCCCCCCCCCCCATCTCACTGTCCCCCCCCCCCCCCCCCACAGTTTAGCCCTTTTAGACTCTTGCCCTTTCCTGTTTGTTTTAACGTGAGTTCCCCCGTTCTGAAGGGGTTTGAAGGGAGCAAGCAGGCCGAGAAAATTCCTCCAGTGCCGCAGGGACGAGTCCTGTCCGGCTCAGCAGGGGAGCACCAGGCGAGGTGAACGCTGGGGCTTGAAAACCTCAGGGGCCTGGGGAGGCCCAGCATTTGCGGCCGGAAGGCTGGCGGCTGAGGGAACATGGGGCAGCTCTACCTGGAAGGTCCACCAGGTGGCGCTGCGCCCCTCTGCAGGGCTATAAGCGGCCGCCTGGGGACAAAGGCGAGGGTTGTTTTTTTGTTTTCTTTTTTCCGGATTTTTATTTAAACTTTAGTTACCATACCGTGCAATATTGGTTTCGGGAGTAGAATTCAGTGATTCATCACCTACATGCAACGGCCGTTTCTCACCATAACAAGTACCCAAAGAGGGAGAGTCTTTGGAACCTCTGGCCTCCCTCACCGACCTGGGGTGTTCTGTGACCTGCCCTTCTGAGTCATGTGTGGCTGGGATTTGAAGGGCAGTTGACCTGAGACTATTCCCTTAGCAGCAGGGCGGAGGCTGAAGGCAGCGCTGAGCAGTGAGGGGATAGTTAGCCTCCTGGTTGGCCTGGAGACAGCTGCATTTGGGAGGGGCAGGGGGCGAGGAGAGAGGAAGGAAACAGATGTGCCCAGGGAAGCCAGGGGTCATTGGAACCCCAGGAAAAGAGAGATGGAGATGTGTCCCGGACGCTGTCTCCATTCCAGGCAGCTTTTGAGGCCCGGTGCCAGTTCTGAGGCATCATCAACTTTTTTCTTGAATGATCAAGGGGTTTTAGTTTCTGAATAGAACATGCTATATCCCAGCATGCTCTGAGGGCCCCTAGGAAGTCCTGCCCGAGGTGTGAGCTACACACGTGTGAGCTACATGCATGACTTCCAGAGACCGTGTTCCCTGGGAAGGGAGGGGTCATCTAGAAGAGAATCATGTCAGAGTGACCTGGGGGTCTTGAGATCCTGTAGGAACCCCAAGATCCAGAAGCTGTGCTCCATGGAGAGGGGCAGTAAGGAACACCTCCCAGGGGAGCTCTCATTTGAGCCGAGTCTTGACCGGTGAGCAGGAAGTAATGAAGCAAAGAAGTGGATAAAGTATCACATGCTACATGTGTGGCTGCAGGGCGCCAAGCCACCTGCCATCTTGGGAGGACTAGTATGTAGAAGTATGGAGAGCAGCCAGTGGGGTGCAAGGGGAGACTGGCTCCTGGAATCTGTGCTGGGGGGGGGGGTTGTCTCATGATCTCAACCATCCCCTCATTACTCTGGCTCCTTGCCCTTGAGGAGGCCTTAAATCACCCTGCGGCTTTTAGAGTGTGGCCTCCCTCCTTACTGACAGGCCCCAAGGGCACAAAACCTGCCAAGTCTCCCATTCTATTGTGTACCTCATTATTGGGCAATTGTGTGAGGTCCCCTGGGGGGAAAACTCAACAGCTGTCCTCAGAGACCTCAGAATCCGGCAGGAAAGGCAGGACAAGAAATAGACACAAACCACTGAGGTGTGGGTACAGTGCTGAGGACGGGTGGGAGCACCGAGCCGTGTGGCCCTCACGGCCTTACTGGGCAGGGCAAGAAAAGTCCACTCAGAAACAACTCCAGGAAAAACTGTATTTGGCTGGGCCAGAGCCTCAGGGAGGAAGCAGAGGCGATGCCATAAAATTAGTGGAACCAAAACAAGAAAAGTCTTGCATTCTAAGCCACAAAAGTAGTAATTTGTTTCGTAGGCAAAAGGAAAGTGTGAGTGGATTTTAAACAAGAAAGTGACGCAATTTGCATCTTGGAAAGCCTTCCGGAAGTGGGGTGGAGATTGACGGGAGGAGGGTAGGGGCTCAGCATCGAGAGGGCTCACAAGTGTGCCCCGAGACTGGACAGCAGCTAAGGGGACAAATCTCAGAGATTAATAGGAAGAAGGACTCCATCACTGCCTAATCGGATGTGTAGGGACCATGGGTGGCTCCGAGTCTCACCTCCCCTACCCCTTCGTTCTACCTCTGCCTTCTGCAAAATTAAAACATCCTGCTTGCCCATGGATGATATTCGGAAGAGGATAATCTCTGAATTCCATCGATATTATGCACCAAGCACCGGTCCCTCACTCTGTTGCCATAGCAATACCAGAGGCTTCTGGCAAGATGGTGGCCCTGAGAAAAAACTGACAATATTTTTTTTTTTAATTTTTTTTTTCAACATTTATTTATTTTTGGGACAGAGAGAGACAGAGCATGAACGGGGGAGGGGCAGAGAGAGAGGGAGACACAGAATCCGAAACAGGCTCCAGGCTCTGAGCCATCAGCCCAGAGCCTGACGCGGGGCTCGAACTCACAGACCGCGAGATCGTGACCTGGCTGAAGTCGGACGCTTAACCGACTGTGCCACCCAGGTGCCCCAAAAACTGACAATATTAAAAATCAAAACAAAGCCACAACAAGCAAAATCTTTGTTTTTAAACTGTACACTAAGGTTTTGAAAAATGAACTCAATTATTACCTTCTCAAGTCCTGTCACACCAAAGCCTATAGGAGGACAGACAGGAAATGCCTTGACACTTTCCCAGCTGTCTCAAGGAACCGCCCTTCTGGGGGTAACCACCCCATCTACCACCCCTGAGGTCTGGCTGCCCCCTTTCTGTCACGGCCAGAACTGTCCTGCCTCTCCTATTTCCAGAGAGAATGTCACCGCCCGCCCCCCCTCCTGGGAAGCCCCACAGGGGCGACAGCCAGCTGGTTCTGGGAAGAAAAGCACAGAGCCTCAGGTACAGACCCATGTGGCCTGCAGCCCAGCTGGCCAGCAAGCTTAGGGTCACATGAGGGGGGCTGCAGGCCGACCTGGTGCACAGGCCATCCCTCCTGCCTCTCGGTGACAGCCACGGAAGCATGGAAATAGCAACGGCTCCCTGCTAGGCCGTCTTCCGGCCACAGGACTGGGAAAGACCAGGCATTGCTTTGGCTGAGGGACCGGATCAGCTCACCTCCCCCTCGACCTTTCCTTGTATCTTTCCCAGAGGGAAAAGGGCTGGAAAATGGCGCCTTAGGAGAAGTGATTCCAGGGATCAGGTGGGAGAGGGAGGAGGGAAGGGTGCTGAGGGGAACAGAGACGCTGGGGGTGTTGTGATGGGCAGCGTGGCCCTGAAGTCAGGAAGAGTGGCAGCAATTCGGTGGTGGCTTCCAGAAGCTGAGAAGCACCAAAGGGAAAGAGGCCGAGTCAAAGAATCCAGGCAACGTCCTCAAAGCCAGAGGGTTGTGTCAATGGAAAGGAGTTGAGGAAACAGACTTGAGAGATGGTCCTAGAATGTGGCAATGGAACAACGGCCCTGGGCTCGCTTCTAATCTCTGCAGATCTGGCACATTCTGTCTGTCTGGCTTGTTTCTAAGAAACTGTGCCCCAAGTGATTGTTTGGGTTTTAAATAGGGATGGGACTTGGCGGTATCCTTTAGTTTGAAAACTTGCAACTAACTACAGTGGTAACTAAAGGTGCAAGTAACTAAAATAATGTTTCAGTAATGTTTGTTTAAAAGTGTTTAAACAATTGAAAGCTGTGTTCTGTATGTCCTCTATATTTTCTTGACATACTTCATCCGGTAAATTTTCTCACTTTGGAAAATCCTAGGGGCGCCTGGGTGGCTCAGCTGGTTAAGTGTCTGACCCTTGATTTTGGCTCAGGTCATGATCTCAGGGTCACAGGATTGAGCCCTGTGTTGGGCTCTACACTAAGTGTGGAGCCTGCTTAAGATTCTCTCTCAGTCTCTCTTTTCTGTCTCTGTCTGTCCCTCTGCCCCCATCTCTGCCTCTCGAAAAAAAAAAAAAAAGTAAATCCTGATACATCATAATCTAAAATTTTCAACTGACTAGATTTTATTCAGACACATAATACTGACCTAATGCTTTCATTTGCTTTTGTATTCTTGGAAAATTATATAGGGATAGAAATGTCTACGCTGTATAAGTTCTAAAATTCCGTTACTAAAACAACAACAACAACAACAACCCAGAACCACTGGGGTCAATTTGATAGATTCAAATACCGTTGCTAGATATTCGAGCACTCTGCAGGGGAATCTGACCTGGGTGGAACACCATTTGCCATTCTCAGCTGTACAATCTTAGACAAATCACGGAATGTCTCTGCCTCAGTTTCCTCATCTGTACCAGAGGGATGTAATACTTGTGTATCATCTAGGAGTAGGTTCAGCTGCACATAATAAGCCCCAAATAATATGGCTTAAACTAGAGAGAAGTCTATCCGTATTGCGTCCACGCTGCCCAGAGGTAGAGTCCACGGCTGGTGTGGCAGTCCACGGAGTCACGTGGGCAGCCTCCACCACGCCAGGCTTGCTTTCCTGGGTTACCTCATGGTGTAAGGGGCCTTCTAGAGCTCAGACTCTGACAGCGGAAAGAGGAAAGCTTGTAGAAGCGCCCGCCCCTCCCTTTAAACACACTTGCTGGAAGTCGCAAAAACCGCGTTTTCTGGACAGGGGGTGAGAACTGAGTCATGTGGCCACGCCTGGCCGGGAGAGGGGCTGGGAAGCTAGTCTGTGCACACGGATAGCGGGAAATAAGCAAGTCTGCGCCCTGATCTGTTTCACCGGGCAACTGTGAGAATCATCGTGCAGATGAACAGAAAACATGCAGAACAGCGGTCGCCTGGCACCCAGGCTCTGCTCCCTTCGTGTGAGCTGCCAGCCTCACACCCGGGTGGTGGAGACGGGCCGTCTGGCGTCAAGGAAATGCACATCGTCCAAAGGGCTCCCTCTTCAGTTGTCCTTTTCTATTCTTTCTTACCCCTGATAAGACTCTGGGATGGAACCAGAGAGAGAAGCCAAAGGGTTCTAGCTTCTTTATTCGGGACATCTAATTTCCCCCGGAGTCTGGTGGTGACTCTTCTGGGCTTCAAGCAGATACTGCAGTACCGACTGTGGCCCCGGACAGGAGGGGGGAGCCGGCAGGGGGGGCCCTGGATGCACTCCAGAGCACAAGGTCCGTCTATAGGGGGTGGAACTACCCCATCCCTGCTCTGCAGGAATGCAGGACTAGTGGGGCCTTCCAGTTTAAAAAAAAAAATCAGGATTTTCAGGTGACACCTCCTTTTGTTCACCTTGGCAATTATTATGGCTTCAGGCGAGCAATCAGTCCGTTAAGACCACATGAGATGAAAATAATGAGGTAAGGGGCAGGCTGGAGAAAGCAATCGGCAGCTGCGGCTGGAGGGCATGCTCTTCAAATGTTGGGAGGGAAGGCTGCACGGGAGGAGGGCTCAGGGGCAGGGGGGCTGAGCAAGGTTGGCCTGCTGCCTGGTTCCTCAGTCTGCAGACCCTTCCCAGCGGGCTAAGGAACCCAAGGAAGTTGGAACGCTTAACGCTTAACCAACAATCTCAGGGCTTAAGTTTTGTTTGCATGATGTCTGCTCGGGTGGGCTGGAGGGATGAGAAGATTACTGTTTTCCAATATTAAAAATGTTATCTATCCTAGAAACACAATAGAGCATTCATTTAAAAAAAAAAAAGTCAACATTTCTGTTTTTGTGTTTTGAGTCTTTGCGAAGCTACTGGGTTTGAGTTTTTATTCTGTTGCCCCCGGGTGAGAAATCTACACGCACAGGATTACTTCGCTGATTCCTTCTTTGGGGGTGAAGCCTTCCGTGTTTGAGTGATGTTTTCCTGGGGTGGGGACGGGAAATGCTGCTAACCGGTAATAATCAACCACAGGCCCCACTAGCGTGTTGAATCAAAGCCCTCGCTTCTCTCATTTTTCCACAGCAAGAGGGTCCTGCGGGGCTCTATTTCAGTTTCCAGATCAGGTCATCTTGGTAAAAGGAAAGAAAATAATTGGATATTTCCCCTAAGAATTTCTGAGAAGGAAGAATTTGGAATGTTAAAACATAAAAATGTCAACACAGCCTAAGGGAAACTTCAGTAGGTTTCTTCAAATCTATCACGTTGGCCAAAATGAACAGAGATGATGAACAACTTACAAATTTAAAGCTCTCTCTGGCTGCTTGAAAAATGAAATGAGGGAGACTGATTATTTGTGTCAACAATACAGTCTAAAAATGTCAAGTTCATTGCCCAAGTTAACAGCTTTTGATCTCTTGGAGTCTCAGATTAACCACTCAAAAGGGAAATATTAGGTCACGTGGCTTCACAGTGGCTCTGGTTGGTTTTAGTTATTGATAGACTTGTTTTCTTTGATTCTTAAGGTAAGGGCTCCTCTAAGAAACCTCTCCAGAGGCTCCTGTGTCACTCTATGAGCTCCTAGGAATCTTACATTGACCTTCAAAGCTACAGACTAAGTGGGCATCAAAATGCCTGAGTCCTCTTGCCCACTAATCCTAGAAAGTGGGCTTCGGGTATTCTCAAAAATAGAAAAATGTCACTTAGGTATACTGAACTGTACACACTTCAACAAACGCTTACCTTTTTGGCATGAAGATGATAATGATAAAATTATAAATCTATTATTCTGATGTTTGAAAACCTTTAATGTTTAGTTTTGAGAGAGACAGAGAGAGAGAGTGCGAGCAGGGGAGGGGCAGAGAGAGAGGGAGACAGAATCTGAAGCAGGCTGCAGGCTCTGAGCTGTCAGCACAGAGCCCGACACGGGGCTTGAACTCACAAACCGCGAGATCAGACCTGAGCCGAAGTCAGACGCTCAACCGACTAAGCCACCCAGGAGCCCCTATTCTGACTTGGATGAATCGAAACCACAAACATGCTTTATCATATGGAAAAAACAATCACCATAGGCAAGAGTCTGTAGAAATATCAGATTAAAGAATCAGACCTCAAGTTGCTGAGAGTAGATCTTAAAAGTTCTCATCACAAGAAAAAAAAAATCGTAACTGTGTGGTGATAGATGTTAACTGGACTTATCGTGATTATTTCACAATATAAACAAATATCAAATCATTATGTTGTACATCTGAAGCGAATGCTATATGTCCATTATATTTCAAGAAGGGAGAGGAAAAGGAAGAAGAAAAAGAGGAGTTAGAAAAGGAAAAGGGAGAGGATCAGACCTGAGAAAACTGAAGCTATGGCGATTATTGGATCCGAAATATAATAATAACAACAGCAAACGCATGCAACAGTATCTATGAGATGGACATTATTATTTCCTTCATTCCACATGCGAGGAAACTGAGGCGCAGAGAAGTTAAGTTACATGGCTTGTTCAAATTCATTCAGATTTGAAGCTAGGGAGCCTGGTCCAAAATTCATGCTAAAAGAAATGTGCTTAACATTTTATAGAAATAAAAACAAAAAGAACAAATCATGAAATGTGATGCAAACAAAAAGAGCTCTCAGGTTGTTTTGGAAAAAAGACACAGCAGAACTTCTAAAAATGAGAGAAAAGTGAAATTAAAAACTCCGTGGACAGACGAATGCACAGGTTAGACATTGCCAAAAGTAAAACGATGAGCTGGCAAGTAGTCCCGCAGAACCAACCTGGTTGCAACAAAGAGAGAAAGTGAGACATAAGATATGAGCAAGAAGGGAAGGGACAGGGAAGATCGAGTGAGTTCACCCAACAGACATTTAATAGGAGCTCCTGGAGGAGATAATAGAGCAAAAGGGAGAACAAATATAAGAAAGGACTGAGAGGGGCGCCTGGGTGGCTCAGTCGGTTGAGCGTCCGACTTCGGCTCAGGTCGTGATCTCACAGTTTGTGGGTCTGAGCCCCGCGTCGGGCTCTGGGCTGATGGCTCAGAGCCTGGAGCCTGCTTCGATTCTGTGTCTGCCTCTCGCCTGTTCACACTCTGTCTCTCTCTCTCAAAAATAAATAACCATAAAAAATTTTTAAAAAAAAAGGACTGAGACATTTTCTAGAATGGATGAAAGAGATCAATTCTGTTTCAGAAATCCAAACTCTAAGTAAGAAGATAAAAAGAAATCCATACCTAGACACACTGTAGCAAAGTGTCAGAACACCAAACACAAAGGGACAATCTTAGTAAAAATAACAGGTTACTTACACAGACCCAGACTGACTGCTGATTCACAACAGCAACACCAAGGCCCAAAAAGAGAATGGATTAATATCTCATGATACGGAGGGAAAATACCACTGGCAGCCTATGGGTGCGTATCCAGCAAAACGATCTTTCCTGAGTAAAGTTAGGATAGGACAATTGGAGGGGTGCCTGGGTGGCTCAGTCGGTTAAGCGTCAGACTTCAGCCAGGTCATGATCTTGCGGTTCATGAGTTCAAGCCCTGCGTGGGGCTCTGTGCTGACAGCTCAGAGCCTGGAGCCTGCTTCCGATTCTGTGTCTCCCTCTCTCTCTGCCCCTCCCCCACTCACGTTCTGTCTCTTTCTCTCAAAAAATGAATAAACATTAAACAAATTTTTTTAAAAAGGACAGGACAACTGGAAATCAAGTATACATAGATCTTTGAATAGCTTGGGAAGAAGGTACAGCTGTTGATTCTATTTATTTCGTATGCATATTAAAGTTTCTGGGGTATCTACTAAGAGGACAGCAATTAGGTAGCGAAAAATGGAAAGAGAAGAAAATATCACTCAACTCAAGTTAAGGTGAAGATATAAAGGTAAAAAACAAACAAAAAATAAGAGAAAACAAGGAGTTCAGCAGCTGATATAAGCAAATCAAAACCAACAGATGATGGAAATAAATCAATAAGCACCATCAGTGTAAAAAGAGGAGTCATGGAAGTGAAATGATAGAGCTCATCAGACTAATTTAAAAACAAGAAAAAGTTGGGGCGCCTGGGTGGCGCAGTTGGTTAAGCGTCCGACTTCAGCCAGGTCACGATCTCGCGGTCCGTGAGTTCGAGCCCCGCGTCGGGCTCTGGGCTGATGGCTCAGAGCCTGGAGCCTGTTTCCGATTCTGTGTCTCCCTCTCTCTCTGGCCCTCCCCCCGTTCATGCTCTGTCTCTCTCTGTCCCAAAAATAAATAAACGTTAAAAAAATAAATAAATAAAATAAAATAAAATAAAATAAAAAGAAACCCCATAGTCGGGGCACCTGGGTGGCTCAGTCGGTTAAGCAGCTGACTCTTGGTTTTGGCTCACGTCATAATCTCACGGTTTCTGAGTTGGAGCCCCACATCCGGCTCCGTGCTGACAGTGTACTGCGGGGATTCTCTCTCTACCGCTCTCTCTGCCCCTCCCCTGCTCTCTCTCTCTCTCTCTCTCTCTCTCAGAAATAAACTTAAGACAATTTTTTTTTTAAAAAGTAAGAAACCCCACAGTCAAGTGGGCAATTGATAAGTCTCTATCTGCGTTTCCCAATAGTTTCCTTTTGTAGCTGCTTTACAATTGGAAGGTTGGGACATACAAAGTCTCAATCCTCTCCTTGGCTGGAGAGAACTAAGCTTTCTCCTGTTTGTGTATTTCATCACTGCTCCAGCTCTCACTTTAGTTTGCACTGCAGGGATGCCATGAGGCCGGGTGGCAGGTGTCCCCTCGCCCCCGCAGTACAGCCCTACTTCCTTTTGAGCAGCCAGCTGACCTGCCTGTGTTACAACCAGCGCCTACTGTTCTCTGTTGGCACAAAACAGTCTGCTAAAGCATCCTCGCTGCTGGGGTAGAATTTCTGCACCTTCCAACAGTGAAGTGGCAAGGAGGGACGCTTGGTTGTCCTGCTTAAGAATTCCTGGATCCAATGTAATATTATGTGTCTGAAACTAATATAACATTGTCAACTATACTAAAAAAGAAGAAGAAAGGAAGAGGAAGGAGGGAGGAGGGAGAAGAAGGAGAAGAAAAAAGATTAAGGAGAAGGAGACAGAGACGGAGACGGAGACGAAGACGAAGAATAACATTATTATTATTATTATTAATATTCCTAGATCTGTAGTTGTGTAGCAAAAACATCCACAATAACTACCATAGGAGAAAAAAAAATGTTGTCATACCACCTCACATCATTTATAAAAAATGTCCCAGACACCTAAACACCTAACAGTGAAAAACAGTCCTTCCCTCCCCTTCTTTCCTCTCCCCTCTCCTCCCCTCCCTCCCTTCCTTTCCCTTTCCCTTTCCCTTTCCCTTTCCCTTTCCCTTTCCCTTTCCCTTTCCCTTTCCTTTCTGCTTCATGCCCAGTGTGGAGCCCAATGTGGGGCTTGAACTCACGACCCTGAGATCAAGACCTGAGCTGAGATCAAGAGTCAGACTCTTAACCGACGGAGCCACCCAGGCGGTCCAGGAAGTACTTCTTAAATGGGACTCAACAAGTACATGTAAAAGCTAGTAACTCTGATTTAAAAAGACAAGTTTAAAATATACAGTTAAATACCTTAAAAACTATAAACTGAAAGATGGTATTTGAAATCTACACAACAGGCAAAGGATTAGTATCCAGCTTATATAAAGATCTCTGAGAAAAAGCCAGCAACAGAAAACACTGTCTTGACTATGCACAACAGTCAGACGTTACCTCACATGTGTCAACTTTCCAGACAAAACATTAAGAACCCCAAAATATCTAGCATCCAAGAGGATGTGAAGAAATGAGAAAACGCATACACGGCTGATGGTGTCTAAGTGGACGCCACTTTGGAGATTATTTTGACAAAACCTAGTCAAGTCGAAAAGGTGCACAGTATCGACCCAGAAGCTTTTAAGACACTCTGTATGTGTGCACACAGAGGCAAGTACAAAGACACCCCTTCGAACACCACGTCCACCCCAAGAAGAATGGGAAAATAGAATAGAGCTACATGGTTCAATAAAGGCAGATCTCGAAGACATATGAAGTGATGACAGCAAGTTAGATACTATGCTATGATTTATGTAAATTAAAAATATTACACTATAATTATGGTTATACACATAATAAAAGTAAAATGTGACTGGAGTGATATACTCATGATGTCTGTGTTGGGAGGAGGGAAGGGAATAGGAATGGGAAGGGTAACAAAGTGGAGTAAAAATGGAAATATTTATCCTGTTAAAAAAGAGCTGATGCAAATATTACAAAAATGTTAATAATATTTGTTCATCCTGGGCAATATAAACAGAGTGTCATATTCTTCTTCTCTGTGTTTTCAGTATTTTTCTCTACTTTTTCTTAAGAAAAGATAAAGCAATGTTGCCATATGTGGAAGACGCTAGAAGATGCTAGAAGGCATTATACTCTACAGAAGAATCAAATGGTGGGCCTGAAGCTACTTTAGGATCATCTGTTCCAACCTGTTTTTACAGATGGGAAAACTGAGGCCCAGAGAAGTAACTTTCTGCCGAAAGTCACACAGCTGGTCAGCAGCAGGTCATGACTATAGTCCAGGGCTTTGAGCGTTCAATGCAGCGTTCCAGGTGGATGTGAAGTAAGGCTTAGAGAATATGATCTCAAGGGGTTCCTGAGTGGCTCAGTCGGTTAAGTGTCCCAACTCTTGATTTCGGCTCAGGTCTGATCTCAGTTTGTGAATTCAAGCCGTGTCGGGTTCTGTGCTGTGCTGACGGTGCGAAGACTGCCTGGGATTCTCTCTCTCTACCTCTCTCTGCCCTTCCTTCACTCATGCTCTCTCTCTCAAAATAAATAAACTTCTGAGAAAAAAAAAAGAATATAATTTCAATTTAAGAACCGAGAAGTAGGAATCTTTGACACCTCCATGTAATTACATATTTCCACCTGTCAGCCCCTTCAGAGAGCGGAAACTGCATTTCAGCGTGCACTTTATAAATCTGAATAAAGGAACCCCCAAACAAATGCTGGGTCCCTTCTTTCACTAAAGAAGCAGTATAAACCACTTTTCAAATGAGACCCCAAAATTTCTTAAAACCTTTTCATTAAAAGGTAGACACAAAACAAAACAAAACTTAGACACGAGACCTGCAGGATAATCTAGTCTAACCATTACATTTTTATTGAAATGAGACCAGAATAACTTAGGCTGGGGACAATTTGAATAACTGTAAATCAATGAACTATGCACATAAAATCATACTACTTAACAGGAGATCCCTGGCTATCTGGGTGTTTTTAGAGAATTCACTGTTTCTAAGATTTTTTAAGTTTATTTTTGAGAGTGGGGGGGGAAGGGGCAAAGAGAGAGGGAGACACAGGATCCCAGCTGTTAGCACAGAGCGCGACGTGGGACTTGAACCCATGAACCATGAGATCATGACCTGAGCCAAAGTTAGATGCCTGAGCCTAGCCAACTGAGCCACCCAGGCGACCCTATAATTAGAGTTCTTTAGGAAGAGAAAGACTGCAGATAAAACACAAAAATAAGGAAAGAATAAAGAGCAGTAGAAATGGTTACTGTTGGTAAATGCAGATGAATATTCAAGTATATAAAACAAAAATAATGTCTTACAAGGTTTGGAGATACATATATATATAATCAACTGTAATAAGCAGCATGTCTAAGTAGTAAATGTTTCATTTAAATTAGGTCCTATTAGATGAAAAATGTCTCTAAAAGAATAGTAAAAGAATAAATAACATGCTAATAGAAGGGGGGAAAGGGTATAATAATAACATTTGAGTAATTCAGAAGAGGCAAGAAACAAGAGAAAAAGGTACATAAAACTTGTGAGACAAGTAGAAAACAAATAAGACAGCACATATGAATCCAAATACATCAGTAATTTCATTAAATGTAACTGAATTACGTACTTTGGTTAAAAGACGAAGATTATCAGACTACATTTAAAAAAGAATAATATGCTGCTACAAGAGATAAAAACCGAATATAAACACAAAAGGGTTGAAAGTAAAAGGATGAGAAAGATTACTATGCAAACACTAGCGAAAAGTAACTGAGACAGTCACACCAGTATCATATAAAATTAAACTTTAACACAAACAGCTTTGGTAGACAGAATGAAGGGCATTCCATAACAATAAAGGGGCCAATTCGCCATGAAGATAAAATAATTCTAAATCTATGTCCACTTAGTATAAACTAGCTTCAAAATGTATAAGGAAAAAATGGACAGAAATAAGAGACCAAAATATTTGTAAACATAAGACTTCATCACCTCTCAGGAAATGATACGAGCTAGGTAAGATATCAGTAAGGATATAAAAGATCTGAAAAACTAAAATTAAGAAACCTGACCCAGTTAACATAATAAAGCACCAGTTATATTGTTTTATTTCTTAAAAAAAAATTTTTTTAAATGTTTATTCATTTTTGAGAAAGAGAGACAGAGCGTGAGCAGGGCAGGAACAGAGAGAGAGAGAGAATCTGAAGCAGGCTACAGGCTCTGAGTCGTCAGCATAGAGCCCGATGTGGGGCTTGAACTCATGAACCACGAGATCATGACCTGAGCCGAAGTCAGAGGCTTACCCGACTGAACCACACAGGCGCCCCCGGTTATATTCTTTTCAAGTGGACATGGAACATTTATAGAAATCTGCCACATGATGGTTTATGTAATGGATATCTCCATTAATTTCAAACAGCTTGAAACTATCAGAATATGTTTAATAATCATGTGAATTATACTAGAAATAATTTTTTTACAAGACAAACTAGAAAGCCTCCAAATGTTTAGAAATTAAGCAATATACATCTAAATAACTCACAATAGAAATCACAATAAAAAATCACAACAGAAATTAGAAAATGTTTTGAAACAAATGAAAATAAAACAAATAGCCTTTTAAACAGCAAATATCAAAAAACAAAAAGTGGCTGAAAATCAATGATCTAGCAAACATCTCAAGATCCAAAGAAAAGTGAAGATAATAAATATAAGAACTGAAATGAATAGAAAATCATTATCTGAGCCTTGAACCAGCCTCTTTTTTTTACATATAAAAAGTACTTTTGATGATTTTAAGAGTACACTGGCTTTTCTAGTAATACGTCTACTGTGTACAGTAGGAAAGAGTGCACTTATATTTTGTTCAGAATTTTATCATCGTTTAAGAGTATCCTGTCACCAATAGCAAAACTACTCACGGTACATAAAGTTATTGCACTGTTAGTGACTCTGTATATTGGTGCAAATATCCGACTGCTTCTCATATTGAATTGTTTATTACTTTATTATAAATCATTTTCTTTCCTTTCTATAAGAAAATTATAGACATTCCATAATATATGGAATAAGATATATATTACATATACAGATTTGTTATACAGGTAGTTTATATTATCTGTGAATTTCTCTTCAGAATAGTAAAGGAGGCATTTAAAAATATTCTTTACAGAATGAGAATATTGGGTCTGGCAGGGTTGAAAACAACTCGATTTGATGATTTTTAAGGCCCTTCCAGTCTTACCATTCTGAGACTTTAAGTACCCATTATTTCTTAGAATAGGTTTGACATATTTTGCAAGTGGTGAGTGGCAGGCACTATATCTGGAACAGTATGGCATTAAATCTAATAACCCTTATAATGGATACTATTATCATTATTTATCTGAGGGGATAAATTCAGAGGAGTTACATAATTTGTCCAAGTTTACATATCTAGGAAGTACAGAGTTGGTCTGATTCCCAAACACATGCCCTTTTCATTCATTATCTCCAACAAAAGGTAAACACAACATGTTACTTTAGCTAGAAAAGCTAAATATTATCTGTGTGCAGAAGGGAGGTTAGGCCAATGTAAACATTTATAAGAGATCCCTGTCCAACACAGCAGAAGAGAGGAGAGATGGACTATATAAAAGAGAGCAGTGATTTTCTTAAAGTCAGGACCAATTAAGGCAGTTATAAGTGGAAGACATTTAAAAATATATTAGAATAAGTTTCAAGCCATGCAAAGTTCACCAAAACAATTTTTATTTCCAGTGTTTAATTGGGTATGCACACAGGCATGACACAGGTTTGGATTCATTAAGTCCTCATGCAGAATTATATTCTTCTCGATAAAGAAGCCAGTTCCGTCCAGGTCACTATCTACACACCTATGTTACAACATTTATATCAAATCTGGTATCTGAAGAAAAGATACACATATAATATGTTCATTTAAGTTACGTATTTTACAGAAAGATTAAAAATTCAAGTCACACAAAACTCAAAAACTGTATTAAAAGTTTGAATATAAAACTCAGAGATCCACCTGGAATGACTAAAGAATGGAAGTTCCGTATCCACCTGTGTTAAAACTGGTAAATGTAATGAACTTTGTTACCAATAAAATGCGTTCATTTATTCAATGTAAGTTATCTAATTTTAACAATATGGCACCCTAATAACCAAATGGATTTTTATGATGAGGCACTTTTGTTAGTGATGAAACCAAAAGAACAAATTTGCTGCATACTAATAATGCCAGCTATTTTCTTCAGTAATCTTGGGTATACACTATGTAGTAAGTTGCAACAAATACCTTGCTCATTTGTATACAACTATCCTATATATATATATATATATATATATATATATGTATATATATATATATATATATATAATATATATATATATATATATATATATATGTTCTTCTGGCTGTAGTAATGCACTGTAAAGCTATTCCACAGTGCAAAATGATGAAACCAGCCCAAATGAAGGCTGCATAATAACAATTCTGGTACAAGAAAATATTTACAGAGTTACTGGAACGTGTAACAGTAGCTTTTTTTATTTGCTATGGAGGACATACCCCAGTTTAAAGACAGGGATGCAACTGTGCTTTATCGCCGGGGGTTTCAGACAGTCGAGGAGGCTGGGCATTATAATGCTGCAGAACTAGCGTGTTGGCTCATGTTCTGGAAGCTTTCTCCATTTATTTGGTCAGGTGGCTGGGGTGGGCTGGAAAGAAGGGGCCTGTTGGTTGAAGCCAAGGTACCGGGAGGGCCGCCCGCGTCGGCCTGGGAGGACAAAGGTGCGTGGGCCGTGGCTCCTTCCAAGGCGCGCGAGCTCTCGGGCTGGGGGCCCCCGGTCTCCCCTCTGCTGAGGTCGGAGGCGCTGGTGCGCAGGCGCTCCCTGGCCAGCCAGTCTGAGATGGAGAGGTCCTGGGCTGAGCACTTGGGCTTTAACCGATTCACAGCTGAAAGTTCGGATTCCCTCTCCGCACCCTGCTCGTGCGCCTTCCAAAAATTCAAAACACTGATCTCGGCGGCATCTCTGTGCCCTCCTAGCGTGTGCCGCCGTTTGATGTTTTTCCTCTTGGCCGCCTCGGCGCTCGCTTTTTGGTTTCCTACTCCGAACATGTCGTCGGCCGGCGCCCGGGGTCTCAGTTTTAACCGATCTGCTATCTTGGTCTTCCAAGTGGGCTCCTGTTTTTCGGATTCACTTCGGGTCGGTGTCAGTAAACTGCCCGTCGACTTTCCTTTCTTCATGACGTCAAACACCCGGGTTATGGCAGGGGCTTCTCGGTCGCTCTTGGCATCCCCGAGGCTGCCGCTGTCGGACTTGAACCGCGCCGATTTCTTCCTGGACAGGGTGTCGCACTCGATCAGCTTGTGGGAGCTGAAGAGCTGCCTTCGGCTGTCCAGGCTCGGTGTCAGACTTCCCTCCGTGCAGCTGACCTCGCTGCCTTCCGAGTTCCTCCGGCTCGCCTTCCCGGCCTCCTGCAGCTTTCCCCGGAAGAGCCTGTCCGGGGCCAGGGCCGCGGGGAACACGGGGAAGTCACTCTCGCTGTCCGTCTCGACCGGCCGCCCCTCGCTGATGAGCTCGCTGCGCTCGTCGTCCGCCTCATCCCCCTTGCTCTCGGCCACGGAGCGCACGTCGGGGCTCAGCCGGCTGCAGTCCAGGCTGGCCGGGTACGCGGTGGGTGGCGCGGCGGAACAGTCGGAGGTGGCGGTGCCCGCGGTGGCCAGAACCTCGCTGCGTTTGCTTTCCGGGCTGGTGGACGTCTTGGTGGGAGGCCTGGCCGGAGAAGCCTGCGAGGAAGTGCTGGGCAGAGGGCCAGAGTCGGACCCCGGCTCTTCCAAGTGGGGGGACGACTTGTGCGCGGCCGGGGATCTGGAGCTGTCTCTCAGCAAGGGGAAGCGGCCGCTCAGCGTCGGAGACTTGCTGTGCCTCGAGCTGTGCGGGGGTGAGGGTTCTTCCGACGGCGCGCTCTCCTGCCGCGGGGGCGTCTTTTCATCTTTTGGGGCACCGCTGTCCTTCTTGGCGCTGTTTTCTTTGGAAAGGACGAGCCTTTGCTTTCTGCACAATGCCTCACTCTCTTTTTTGGACTCCTCTTTAAGGTCATTGTGACACTGTTCTGTGCTCTCTTTCTTAAAAAACACACTGTCCAGTTCGTCTTCTGAGCTGCTGGGCTGTGCCTTTTCTTTGGGCTTTTTCCTCTTGCGACTAGCGGCCGCGAATATGGAGGACACGAGCAGTTCCCTGCTGTACTGGTCTCTTCCAGATCCCCACGAGCCCTGAGAGGCAATCAGAGAAACGAGGCTTTCAACACAAGGACGCCACGGAGCTCGCCTGAAGAGGCCTTCCCCCAAACGTTTCTTACCGAGTTAGCTCTACGGAAGCTCTACGCACACTACAGAGTGTGGGGTTTTGTGCCTCCGTGTGACCTGGCCCCAAGAGACATTTTTCTTTCTTTATGACCAGTTCCATGTCTTGGTAACTGGTGGTATTTATCTGGCAAGTCACAGCGCACATACATCCGTCTTTCACAGGGAAATAGTTCGTGCTTAGAGCTACCTAGCGCTCCTATTCTTGTTAGTTTCCCTGCACCAACCGACTGCCCCTGCTTGTGCAATGCTGGACCTACTTCATGTTCCTTAATCTGGAACACAGGTTTGAGAGTTAATATTTTGACAGAGTTGCATATAATATTCTGCCATGGGTTACTAAAATTGTATGACTGACTTCAGTGTTCTAATTACAGACGCCATATGATACACATCTGGTATCAGAGAAGCTCATTAAGGGAACCCTTTGGTCTTCCATTAGTTCAGCCAGACTGGGTCTTCAGACTTGCCTGGGCAAATCAGGTAGGTAATGTCTCATTTATCTCAAGGTAACAACAACACCAGACAATTCAAATAATGTAAGGTCAGTTACAGATCTTAAATCCTTACCATAGAAGCACCATCATTGCTAAAGCTGTAGTGCAGGCTACTGGTTTCCTTAGCTATGCTCAATAAGGTCTTGACGACAACTATTTAATTAGTTTGTTCATAATGCCTATCTGCTAAGTCACGGGTAGTGGTGGGCGAGGGGGTCAAGAAACACTTGATCACAAACGTGGAAGACAAGCAGGAAGGCAGGAAGTATGCTGAGTAATAGAAGCAGAAAGTGTGTTTCTCTATTGTCATAAAGATCTGACACAAACTAAAACTACAGTATCAAAGTCGTAAAAAAAAAAAAGTAAACATTTAGGCTGTTGTATGAAAACGCATTCACCACAATAAAATCACAGGTTAAGAGAACTTTGTTTTTATGGGTTGGAAAGGAATGCCCGGTTATCCAGGATCCTTCTAATTGGTTATCTACATTTTAACACCTTCTGCTGAAGATTGTAGTGGAGAATGGTTGCAGTTGGACTCTGAATCAAGCCTGACCTTCCTTCCTCTGGCTTGCCGCACAGAACACTGAGCAAGTGTTTTACTTTCCAACATCTCAATTTCGTTGTTTATTTAACCAAGACAAAATTAGATTACATTAAGATTTCCTAGGGTCCCCTTCAAAATCCTATGATTCTGTGACCATATACGTGTTGGAGCAAATAATTTGGCTGTGGTTATTTTACAATTGAAAAACTGCTACAAAGAATCATACTACTTGTATATCCACCGTATTACAGGCAGAATACAACTACCACCATTGTTAACATGGAAAAGCTGTTATAACAACAGATTAAGAAATATGCACCTAGTAAGAGGGAAGGAGAGATTTCAAGTAACTCTGAAATCTCAAATATAACATCCAAATCTAAATCTGAAATCCTCTGGCAAAAAAAACCAACAAAACAAAACAAACAAAACAAAAAGGAAACCGTCCTAGATCAAAGAAGCCTAAAGAAACATGACAATAAAATGCAAGGAGTGATCCTTCATTGCATCCTGTATAGGGAAATAAAAAACAATTTACATCATTGGGACAACATGGAAAATTTGTATAAAAACTCTACATTAGAAATAATAATGCTGTGTACTCATGCCAAGTACCTGGGTATTACGATTACCCTGTAATTTTACAGGACAATGCCCTGTTGTTTGGGGATGGATGCTGAAGCATTTAGGGATAAAGTGTTATCGTGTCTATATGTAACTCTCAAATGATCGACCCCCCCATGTATATCAAGATTTACCAAATGATGAATCTAAGGCAAAAGGTGTGGGCGCTATTTTTCTGGTAACTTTTCTCTAGGTTTAAAATTTTTCAAAATAAAAAGCTGGGGCCAAAAGCCAGTAAAAATCACAACATAAGTTATAGCAAATGGTGTGATATGACTGGAATATTTTGTAAAATTCCTGGCAAGAATTATAATTTAATCATACACAGCCCCATTATGGAATTTAAACACGATATATAAATCTCTCATCTCATTTCTGAATAGAACAATGTTTTAGGAAGTTTCTTGACAATTCTAGTTGCTACTGTCTCAGCAGAGCAAGGTTTAGACAAAGCGAACTAATAAAAAACTTCCCAAAACTACTCAAAATGTTGTATAGTTTGGCAGTGTTGTCAATGGCATACAAATTATGCAAAAATACTGAGTTTGCTGAAAGGAGCCGAGAATATATATTTTCTTATGAAATATGTATCACTCAGAAGAATGTGTAATAGTAACAAAACCTATATTACTACTGAAATATTTACAGATGAAATACGATGCTTGAACTTGCTTCAGAATAGTCCAGGAGGAGGGAAGTGGGTGAAATGCACATGAAACAAGATGGCCAGCCACGTGTTAATTGTTGAGAATGGATAATGGTTGCATGGGGACTCGTTATACTATCCTCTCTGCTTTTGTGTATGTTAGAAAATTGTCATGTTTAAAAATGAAAAAGTGTCTACTCCTCTGTATTAGGCTAAACTATGCTGAGAGAAACCCAACATTCCAACTCAAAATCCAGTATTCTACCATATTCTAAGAATCCATTCTTCCCTTTAAAAGACTTTGTCGGTCTGTGTCCGGAAACGCAGAAAGGGATGCATTTGTATACTAATCACAATAATCAGCCACAAGGCAACTCTCCCCACCCCACCCCACCCCCGCCAACCAAAAATCAGCCACAAGGCAACTCCTCCCCAAAACTGTACGAAACAATTTACCTTAGATTTTGTTGAGTCACTAGTAGCTGAATCTGTGAGAAGTTAAATAAAACACGGTCAGTATCAGCCAATGTGTACTGCTTTCAACGGACAATGCAAAACTTATGGAAAGACAGGCACAGAACAAAATGTGAAAGCAGAACTCAAACAGAACAAGAGAACACAGTGGATAGTCAGAGCTCACAAAGATGCAAGCTGCACCACAGAAAGCCACCGCCATGAAAGGATGCTGTGAATTGAAGGCAGAGTCAGCTCGATGATAGGAATGGCAAAGGAGCCCTGGACTAGACAAGAACAGAAGCGCTAGTGTTTAATCAAATTTCTAACGAGTAAATCTAGCAATAAAGAAGCTGGAAGACCTTTGTAAGAATTGTACTATGTACCACATCCTGTATCTGAAACTGATACACAATGTAGAACTTTCAAGACTGTCAGCTGGCCTCGCTGCAAATTGAGACACTCATACTCGGTGTGCTTATGTTGATTTTTGTCAGACCGTCAGACTTCAATTTTATAAGCATGTACTGCATGCATATGGATGCATTAGGTAACCCTGCTTCCAGGTCACTTTGGTTTGTAAATAATGCTGATCTTTGTGCTTTAGACCCCAGGCTCACATCTGTGCAGTCAGGGATCCTTTTGACTAGTTTGGTCAAATTGCTACCAGTTTTGTAATTATCTATCACAAATGCTATTATGGAAATGGAAAAATGGAGACCATAATTTTCACTGTCTGGCAAAAACTCAGATTATACAATTAGAAAGAGGGTAGGAAGGGGCTAGCGCTATTCAGGAGAGTACCAATTGTGCAATTTTTGTCTTTCAACTTGAGGGAAATTGATTTTCAAAATTAATGAGCTGAGCCCCATGCCACGCCCCTTTGAACACATGGCTAAATGCTTTATGACTTTAAGAACTGGTGGACCATACCATGCTATTTCTCCTCACGGTCTGCTTCAGAAATAACAAGAAACAGCAGAAAAACTTTTAAGAGAGTAGTATTGATCTGTTTACAATAATCTTGAAGAGAAAATTTACACCACAGATCAACCAGGTTTGCATTTACAAGAATCGGGGGTTTCTGCAGACAAGGCAGCTACAGTGTGGACAGCAATCCTCCTTCTTCCTACAGCTCCAGCTGTCCATCAGGGCCACCACAGAATCCACTAGCGACATTACCGTGTGATAGACTCCTCCCACTTCGCCTGTTCAACATCAGTATAGATTTGCCTGTGTCAGTAAGTGCTGAAAAAACCCTTTAGGACTCAAACAAGAACTAGAGACAAAGGGAGAACAGCGTGTGAAACAACATGCTAGATTTAGTGCAACAGTTTGGCAGGCGAAAATTGTCAGCAAAAGAGCCTAGGAAAACCACTACTTAACCAGACATTAGGGCGGCAAGAGAAAAACAGAAGAAAACGTCAAATAGATTGACTTTTTTATTGTGACATCTCTAGTGACAAGTAATATACTGCATTTATGAAAATGGTGCCCACTTAGCAGTTCAACATATTTCGCTGGCTGCTTTCAAACAGAATGTCTAGCTCAAGAATAAGAACTACTTATATACAGTCCAGATCATACTTTCTGCCATCACA
The DNA here is from genome assembly GCF_014898765.1 of Herpailurus yagouaroundi. Classification (NCBI taxonomy): domain Eukaryota; kingdom Metazoa; phylum Chordata; class Mammalia; order Carnivora; family Felidae; genus Herpailurus; species Herpailurus yagouaroundi. The sequence continues at coordinate 11,393,659 of NW_024412434.1, read as the reverse complement.
GCAACCACATATTCAGTAGCATATATCTGTTTTACCTTGTGATGACTATTACATGGAAACTGTGAATTAAAAAAAAAAGAACAAAACAGTGGTTTGCATGCTCATTTCCCTCCTATTTCCATTCGGACAAGCATTACAATTCCATGCACTGCCAATGGCATTATAGTCACTGGAAGATAATTAAGATCAATCAGAAAAGGAAGATTACGTTTTTTTATTAGTATAAAGGAAAGAAAAATAAAGGAGAAGAAGAGGAAAAGGAAAAAAAAATCACAGTGAATTGTTACTTGTGATTGATTTGTTCTTTCATGTTATTAAGAATTTAGCTTTTAGCCTAGAGATCAACACTGCCCAGGCAAAAGTTACCTGATACATCTCCAGGGGAGACTCCTGTCCTTCCAATGTTGGTGAGTAAATGATCTATGTTTGGCACTGGCTGGGACTCTACTGTGTTTTCCTCCTGCACTGTTGTCTATGGTTAATAAACAAACATCTCTTCATCATCTCTTCAAAGATAATTTAAAAGTCAAACAACATTTAGCAAAAGACACATTACTGAGTGGAGCACATGTGCTTAACTTTTTACACCGTTTACACATAGTTGATTAACTACAAAATAAGCATCATACTTGTATTTTCATTAGACCAGAAACTGAGGAGCTATAGACCTGCTTCCGGGGTGCAAAGCAGACAATAGCATACAAAGCAGGAAGGTGACACTGTTGTGTGGCATCGGGATCTGGTGTCCCAAATGAAAACAAGTCAGTACAAATGCTGACGGACAATACTTACAAGAGGCTCTTCAGCACCTTCTTCTGTGAAAAACCAGTCATGCTGAAAGTTAAAATAAAAAAGGTGAAAAGAGAAATGAAATAACCCCGTACATAGATCTATATTTTGGAGAATAATATAGGAAAAGAAAAAGGTAATTTTCTCAGTAAAAAAAAAAAAAAAAAAATTATAATCAAATTCTGTCCTACCAAACATCAGCTGCTTACAACAAAAGGATTTTCTTGAGGAGACGAAGCCTGAACTTACGTGCTGGATAAGCGTCTCTACGATCTTGTACTGGTCTGGCATGTGAGTGACCATGTGGGTCATGTTATCTTCAGATGTTCTCACAAGAGTTGGGCCAAACACTATTGCTAGGTTTCTGGGTTCCATCTGGAACAAAGGATGTTATTGAAAGATATCAGAATTTCTCTTAAGAAAGTAGGCTTAAATTCCCATTGCGTGTTTGGCATTTTATTTCTGAAAGGTTCTTTTGATGAAAAAGAACTCAAAGAAGAATGGTTGATTGATTGTGTGTAAAAAAAAAAAAATGCTTCCTAGTTAGGCTTTCTATAAGCTAATCTACACCTAACTTCTTTTTCCTGCTTTAATGACACGTACTATGCTTAATTGGCATTCATTTTTTCAATGAAGTCTTTGATTGCAAGCGATTGATCTGGTTCAAAACTAGTATTATGACAGCTACATTCACTGACAAAAATATGAAAATCAAAGGAAAAAAACATTCACGAAAGAAGAGGGCAACCCTCTCCCCTCAAAAATGAAAAACTGGAAAAGGTGCTCAGAGACACGTAACGTTTCCCAAATTTGTCCCTGTAGTACATCAAAAATGCAAATATTTAAAAACCTTAAGTCCAGAAATACTCTTTTCTGACCAATTTTTACTTCAACGAAAACAAAGCTGTCCGCTTATCCTTGTGCCAATCTGAACACCTCGACAGGACATGCTTTTATGTTTGAACATTCATTTCCACAATATTTTGTATTCCTTGTTTCATTACATAGTTATCAAATGTATAGATCCTTTGTTTCCCTTTGTTATATCTTACAGTGTCTGGTGTCATATTTTGAATTTAGGATTTGATTAAAATGTCAAATAGCTTTAACCAACCCTGAAAACATACCAGGAGGTTCAAAAAAAATCACTGTAGTACTCAAAGAGTCAAACTGGTTCGGGGGCCCCACTGCTATACTATTTTGGGAGAGCCAGGCGCATGCCCACACGCGTGCATACACACATTTTAGGTATGGTGCAAAGTGGAAAACGCAGACTTCCTGTTCTGAAGTAATTTTTATGCATCAAATATGTTAACTACCATAACACATGCATTATTACATTGTGCTTACTGCAGAGATATAAGTAGAAATTGCGATCAAAGTCAGTATTTTCATAGAAAGCTGACTTGGTGGAAAGAAAATCTGACAACAGGAAAGGCTGACTTGAACTGGGCTCACAGGCCTGTTTCTTACTTTCCCTCCGGGAGATGTTGTCCTCTTATTCCTCCATCTGTACTGGTGAAAGTGGCTCACAAAATAAAGTCCATCTCAAAGGTCTCATGCAAAATTTTTGCTAGATTCACTTAAATTTGTAGACTAATGGTAACGCACATTATTATTTCTGGTATAGAGTCGTATTTATTATGTGGGTATATACTTCTAGCTGGCTCCTCCATAAGACTAATAGCACAAGTAGTTCGCAGTTTAGTCATTCATTATTTAAGGCAAATTCTGTATTTTTTGAAAGATGTTCCAGAAGTGTCATCAAATAAGTCAGGGAAATGAAATGCCTTAGCCACTTCTTCAAGAGTCACAGTGTTAGTTAACATATTAAAACCACTAAAAAAAGTCTACAGTAAAGAAAGTTAAGTGTTGTTAAGTGTTTAATTCAGTGCTTTCTACACTGATTAGACCATCAACCGCTACTTTTCCAGTGCTTCTAATACCAGCAAAAGTGATGAACTGATCAATGATGTAATGCACTTTGGGGAATGCTGAAATAATTAGAAAATACGTCAGCTATGATTGTATCGAGAACTCTTTGGATTCTACTGGATGAACTTCTGGAAACAGTACAGTCAATCTCTCTCTTGTTTTTTCCTTTTTCCTTTTTTAGCCCTATCACTACTGAGGAAATTGAGAGCCTGAAGGCTATCATAACACTGCTTATAAACTGCTCAATCTGCAGGGAAAGGGCTTGACACTGTTCTCACACTCCAGCCTTACTACAGCTGTGAGCAACTGTCTTCCAGAACACCACAGACACTAAACTGACTGAATCGATGCTTTTCTCTACCTTAAGCAGGCATAACCCTTAGAAAAGGGGGACAGCAGTGTCCTGAGCTTGTGGTATTCTGTGTTTTTCTTCTCCAGAAGCCAAAATGACTTCATTTAAATATTTGTCAGTAATGCTGAGCTTTAGAAAACCATCATTTTGCAACCTCTAATGATATAATGGGTTTAGGCAACAATCACCAGTGACGGATAAAAATGATGAATGAAGACTACAACGGTATCAACCAAACACAATGTGTGGAACTTCAGATAATGATTTAAACAAACAGGTGTACAAAGACATTTCTTGAAACCAATCAGGAAAAACTGAACACAAACTGAGTATCAGATCATTTCGAAGGGTAACTAATCTTGGTGTGTTTGATAAAGGGAATGCGATGGTGTTGTTTAAACAAGCAAACAGGAAGGTCTTATCTGCTTAACACAAAACAAACCAAGAACAGGTCAGTTTTGCTGTATACACCACTTGGTACATCTTGATCATTGTAGCACGCAAAAGTGTCACAAATGGTGCCTATCCAAAATACTGATACACAGCTGAAAAATAAAAGAAGGTTTTGACTTATTTAAAATTTTTCTTGCTGGATAAATGTGAAAAGAAATGTGTTTTTCAAATGGTGACAACTGATATTTTGGGATCTTTTCCTTTTAAGGGTGATCTTTACGGGGGCTCACCGGCCAACAGGATTTCAGAGCCTTTGCTGAATTGTAACCCCGTTTTTGACAGACGTGAAGCAATGAAACTTATCTTTTCAACTAAAGCCACTGAAAGTATACCTCTTCCATATGTACTTTACTCACCTTATTTTTTTCTGAATTTTCTGCCACTGTCTTCAGATGAGCAGAAAGGAACTTAAGAGTTTCGTAATGATGTTCGGGCAAGTCGTGGATCTGAAACATATTAGTTTCATGGTGGATTTAAAGGTTGAATTTCAGTTGTATCTCCAAAAATAGAAAATAATACCTACTAGTCTTTTTAATGTTTTCAGACGGTCTAGAGGATCTTCTTTACGGTTGGCCTCAATGAAGTCGGCATATTTATCTGACGACAACAATAAGAACAATAAAAAGAAATTTATCTTAAATTGCTTAGGTGAGTTATAATCTGGATTTCCTCTGAGGTTCAACTTCAAAACACCACACACACATTTAAAATGTAGGAATGACCCCAAATAGCCTTTGAAATATAAGTCCAAACCTGCTACTGTTTTTAACGATCCTCCAAGATTTATCATCAAATAAAATTCCCTAAAATGTGAGTTCTCTGAAGGTACTGTCCTCTATTTGTAGTCTGTCCATTCTTTTTTCCCCCCAACCACAACATAGAGAACAGTGCCTTAATAAGTCAAATATTTGGCTTAACAGAAAAAATGTTTTTCTACTAATTGTACCGTAGTATGTCTGAAAATTTTGACAGAGGACAATACATTTTTAATCTGAGAAGTAAACATGCGTGAACGGGATAAGATATGTTTTATTAAACCTACATAATTTTATTAACTTTTTCACTGAAATTTATCAGGAGGAAAAACCAATCTGAATGACAAAAAATAGCTATAATTTTAAAGAAAATAGCCATAATTATGCTTTATACAGAAGTAACAAGTAAATAAAATCTCCTGCTTCCTTTAACAAAATATTTTCTCCAGGTTCAATTTAATATTCTCCGGCTTTCCAACAATGTCATTTTAAACTATTTCAACTGGTATCTTTTGTGTGGGAGTTCACTCACCATTCGTGAAGAGAGGCTCAGGGAGTTTTCTGAAGAAGGATTTTAGTAGACTGCTTATCACATTCAAATCTCGCCATTTCTGGGGGTGCAAAAATAGAAATGTGGCATTTTTGTTGTCAGTGCTACCAAAGGGGGAAAAAAAAAACAGGTCAGGTATCAAACAGATATAAACACACTTACATCATCTTGTATATCAATATCCGCCATTCCCTTGTTGAGCTCCTCCTGCATACTTGAGATGGCTGCATTATTTCCAGGAACTCTGTAAATACCTGTATATTCAAGACCTCTTTCTTCAACTAATTTGCAACATATGTCAACTATTAATGGAATATACTGCAAAACAAGAAATAAATATTTTATTTAATACAGCACAAATGTTCATATTTGTTAGTAGATGTATATCGTAGCTAAAAGGCCCTTTCCATCCAAGAGGAAAAACATCAATCACTGTTGTTTGATAGAGAGAAAATGAAGAATGCAGACATGGCAGAACCAGGAATAGATCAAAGCAGCAAGAGAGATTTGGGACAGTGGGAAGAGAACAACTAGGTCAAGACAGAGAGAGGAGGGTCCCCAGGGAGATGAAGGTCTGAAGAGGAAATGAGGAAAGTCTGCAGTACTGAGAATGTGGGCATGACTCAGGTGGATAAAGGGGAACAAAGTCAAAAAAAGAAGAGGGGGAGAGAACAACATCAGTCAACTCATGACACAAATCCTAACATGGACGCCGTATACACACACGCGCGTGCACACACACACACACACACACGCACATTTACATTTATTATTACTTTCTTAATCAGGTTCTTGTTCTCATCCTTCTTTTAAGATGCTAAAAGCAGAAACACACAGGATTTGAAAATGAACTCTTACCATTTCAGATACATTTCAGATACATTCCTAATGGACGCATCATGATTCAATTTCAGAGTGAATATGTTAGAAAAAAATGCGTTTACAGATAAAATTACTCAGCACACCCTGAGAGGTCGGCAATGCTCAGGGAAGCTGGGTCTGCTAGGAGGAGGAACATGCTGGGCAGACTGACACACACTCTCTGTTATCTGACTGGCTGTGCACTCAGGTCCTACAATGACTATAATTGAACTAGCGACTGTAGGAAATCCAGGTAGCTGGGATCTCATACCCGATTGGTGTGTGCGGGTGGGCAGTCGTCTAGTCTGACACCGAACGTTCCTGTAGCAGTAGGCTTTTTTTCAAACGTCTTTCTCATAATACTTGGAATGCCTTTTCTCCACGTGCCTTTGTCTTTTGGGGGACTGGTATCATCTTTTGTTATGCAAGAAAAAGACATAAGAAAAAAATGAAAACAAGGACGGTTAAATCATGTCGTTTATCAATATTTCTATAACTCAGAGTCCTGTCCTATAAATAATATCTCCTATATTTATCAAAAATATTATATTCTCTTCTCTTCCTAACATAGCACTCCTTCTAACCTTCTATGTAATTTAATCAGAATCTGTTCCGCTTCTCCACCCTTTTACAACCTGCAGTTTTCTTTAAAACAGTCAGGAAAATAGGATCAATGTGACTTCTTGATAGTGAGATTTTAGCAAAAGGAAACATGATGGTTTTATCTGACAATGACAGTGCCTGTGTCCTCTGCATTAATCACATTTGCAGTGTCTTTTACGTAGATGTATGTGTTATATTTTCCTTCACTTCATCTACTACAAGACAAAGACTCATCTTAAGGGAAAGGGCCCATTAGCCTAGACCAGGTCCAAGGTGACCTTTGAGCTAGCTCACACTGGGCTGAGGTCAGCAGAAATGGTACAGAGAAACATGAAATACCTTTAAAATCCCAATCTTAAACCACTGTATTTGTCAAATTTCTCCAGAAATGTTAACATCAGTACCTTTACTGAGAAGTTTCCTTTCTGACTCTTCCTTGGGAGAGTGTGGACTTTGAGTCTTTGGCTCTGATTTAGCACCAAGCAGAGTCTGCCGGATGCTGAGACTCTGGCGAGGTGTTTTTGGCAACTGTTCTGCTTTGCTGCTGAAAGAAACGAACACTTCTTAACAGTTATGTATTTTACATCCAAAATAACTTGTAGGCATGGTGGGATTCTCACCTCATCAGACTGTTATATTCTTTTATTCTTCGACTAATTAGATCCCTGTTAGTCACTCCAGTGTCCTACAGAACGAACAGGAGGTAAGATTAGAAAATCAATTCTAAACTTAAGTGGGGATCTCTACTTATTTTTTGAAGCTCTTTATTGTACTACATTGCTTAGTAAAACAAACCCTATATTCTCAGTGGGCTTGTTTTGAAACCTCTGTTCAACATCACCCAACATCACTTTGCAATAAATGATCCAAATACCTCCCACCCACTGCCAAAAGAGCTTTCTGTTTCTTTTCTGTACTCCTACGATACCTAGACTAAACCCAGCAAGCAGCAGGTGTTCAAACTTTTCGATCTGACATTTTTTATCAATGGCAGAAAGCAGAGAGTCATTTTTTTCCTCTAACACCAGAAAGAATGATCAGCATTTCAAAATAATACAGTTGTGGGGGCGCCTGGGTGGCTCGGTTGGTTGAGCGTCCAACTTCGGCTCAGGTCATGATCTCACGGTTTGTGGGTTCGGGCCCCGTGTCGGGCTCTGTGCTGACAGCTCAGAGCCTGGAGCCTGTTTCAGATTCTGTATCTCCCTCCCTCTCTGCCCCTCCCCTGCTCTCTTTCTCTCTCAAAAATAAATAAACTTTAAAAAAAAAAAAACAGTTGGATAAAGGATAGAAAAATACTGTCAAAATTTGTTAATGATGAATCATAGAAACATCGAGACTGGGGGTGACTTAGTGTCAGAAATGGCACTTAGATTATCCGAAGAGAAAAGCACAAAACTGGGCTTTTCAAGTTCAACTGATTAACTTTTATAATATGCTATATGGTAAACTCAGATTTGACCATGAAGTGATGATTGTTTTCTACTGATTCCAATTATACATCGACATGTATCCCCATTTTTTTATTAGTCTCATTTTGACTAGAATGAACAATTCAATTTACAAATATACTTTGGAGTCAAACAATCTCGACTTCAAATACTCTTCCTACCAAGCAGCTGAGAGATCACACAGTTAAGATCGACAGTAAGATCGCCTGGGTTTAAATTCTGGCCCTGACACTTACCAGCTGTGTAACCTGGAGGAAATTACTTAACCTCTCTTTGCCAGTGTCCTTGTTTATAAAACGGTGATGACACATTCATATGGTTGCTGAAATTTATTCATGTAAAAAGTTCTTACTCTCCCTGTTTACTCTGAAAAACTTCAAGTCTGATGCTTTACAGTGGTGGTGTAAAACAAAGGTTGTATTGAAACGGATCTGGTGTTAATTTTTAACTACAAAGACGGTAGGGTGTAAACTATCAGAGAGAAAAGCACAGACTTTTTCCCAAGACCTAAGACCTTTTTTCAGAATCTGAATTGATGTAATGGAAATGACATTAGAGAACATAACTTTACAGTTAATCTGGGTGTCCCTGTGCACCGTGAGTTAAGGGAAAAGAACGTTGTGCTTTCTTTGTGTGTGCCCTAACAATGAGCACAAAAGGTGAGAACAATGTGTAAGAAACACTGTGTTAATGATATGAGAAGATACTCTTGAGCAAAAGTTATAGATTTAATCATCACCGAATGTGCACTGTCAGGTTTATAATTATGTACCCTGAAAACACTACCTTTATGAATGAAATTCCTGTTGTAAAAAATATCTTGCTGGTTGTGAGCCAGAAACCCTCAAGTCCCTAAATATTTCTTATTGAAAAGAAAAACAAGCTTATCCCGTGACTTCTGACAATGCAAGTTTTCTTGAAAACCAATGACTAAATTCTAGCAGGCTCTATTATATTCTTGACTGAATTTATATTTCCATTAACAAAAATCCTCCTATCAGTATCGCTTTGCATTTATACAGTAATTTGTTTTGACAAGTATTTTCACTATAACGTAAGCCTCACAGTAATCCTGTTTTTGAGATAAGGAGCCAGAGCTGGAATTACTTAGTAACGACCAGGACTAGGACCTAGGATTTCCTGACCTTGCTTCTAAGAAAGTAGGCAAAATATAGGAATTATCTGTTTTTGTAGTTCAGTAATGGAGATTTTCAAAATAATATTGAGTAGGGGGGACACGTGAGTTTTCCTTTTGATCAATTTTTCAAGCAAAAATAGCATATTATAACTTGTTTTTAATGTTTATTTTTGAGAGACAGAGCAAGGGGGAGAGGGGCAGACAGAGACAGAGACACACACACAGAATCCGAAACAGGCTCCAAGCGGTCAGCACAGAGTCCAATGTGGGGCTCGAACTCACAAACCGCGAGATCGTGACCTGAGCTGAAGCTGGCGCTCAACCAACTGAACCACTCAGCGCCCCCCTTATAACTTCTTTTCAAATGATGTATCAGATCCTTTCAGTCTTCCTAAGAAAAATGTCACAAAAGAATCTGGTTTTACAAGCACCCCTCTGAACACACACCTCCTCATTGAGGTTGCTGCTCTCCTGGATGGTCTTGATCCACGCTAGCATGTCGTCTCTGTCCTCGGCCTGGAAAAGGCACTCGCAGTCTGATGTGGTGAGTCGAAACACATTTTTCCTCTTGGTCTCGCTGTACGAGATGTCTATTAAGCAAGCATTGACGCTGATGGGCTGTTCTTCTTCAGATGGAGTCATCTGTTCCCTTTTATCTTTGTACAAGTACAGCGAATGGCCCCGAAGCACAACATACATCTGTTTCCACGGCCGAATACTTCCACCAACTCGCTGGAAAACATGGAACAGTTCAGGAATACTTAATGCGTGGCACAGTCTTAGTGACAGGATCAACACTTAGTGACAGATCAACCAAGCAATACTGTTAACACACAAATGGACACCAAGTCTAGCAGGTGTCTGATTCACGATCGTATGCGTTGGCCAGGAGAGGATTGGCAAATTGTGCGGAGGGTAAACCAAGCTAGGCAAGGTATTCATGACAAAATCAAGGACAGTGAAATGTCAACTTTAATTCTGGTCGGAGGAAAAAAACTATTTTACCATTCATGAACAAAGTAATCAAGATACATTGAACAAAGCAAGGTAAAACAAGAGTAGCAAAATACGTAAAATATATAAAAATGGTAAGAGAACAAAAAGTAAGAAAAAAATCAGTCAGAAAAGTCTTTTGAGTGAAAGTAAGGCTGACGACAAAGTCCCAGCTCATGCAAATGACAAATAATGCTTAAAAACAGCATGTACAAGGAATGAATTAAGTTAACAAGACTGATCAACTTTATGCGGTCAAGCAACAATATCCATACCCAAGGTGGGTTTTTCTTAAAAATTAAACTCTTTTGACAGTATTAAAATTTTTTTATAAATAATCTGCCCAAATATTGTAAGAAATTTATGGCAAAGGTTTTATTGTATTGAAATCTGCTTAATGAAGCATATAGATTTTGTGATACTCATTTATATAACTCAATATTTATAAAATAAAGTGAAACAAGGAAATTATAAAAGCAATTTAAAAGAATAAAATGGGAAAGCTAAATAAAATATTTAAAATTATTAATATGGAGAACTGTCACTCCGTCAAGGAGGACTCTGAAAATCTATGGCTAATAAACTAATAAGAAAAGCGGAGTTCCTTCTTGAATAACTTCATTTCTCTTTTATGCTGGCAAAATATAAGACAGTATACTCCATTTGCAGTTGATACACAGGACAAAAATATACAAAATTAAATCAATGATTAGAATTTTTTTAAGTGACTTTTTCCTTTATGTAAGAAACTATTTTTTATAAAAAAGTGACAGAATTTTATTTTTCTTAAATGCTTATTTATTTATTTTTGCGAGTTCATAGATGAGTGGGAGCAGGACAGAGAGAGACAGAGAGAAAGAGAGACACACAGAGAGAAACAGAGAATCCCATGAACTTCGAGATCATGCCCTGAGCTCGAATCAAGAGTTGGACGCTTAACTGGCCGAGCCGCCCAGGCACCTGGAAAAAGATATTTATATGTGATGTTTCCTACTCTTTATTCTGGATAATTTGCCGTCTCATCTGCACAGACTTTATGTGTTACTTCACAGGGGCTGCATTCCATACACTCGCAGTAGCTGAGAAAACATACCACCTTGCCCTTATCGGTGACAAGTGGTCGGAAATGGAGCCATCCTTCCTTTGCAGCATCACTGAAAACCTCTGAGGAAGAATCTTTCCTGGACCCAGAGTCTTCCGATGACTTCTGGCTGTCTGTGATCTACAGAGAAGGTCAAGAAAATAGAGTAAAATATCCTTTTCCTTTATAAATATTTGCACATGGAAATTGCTTTACTGAAAACAACCCTTTTTTATTGTTTATTTTTGGGAGAAAGAGAGAGAGGGAGAGCCAGCCATGTGAGTGGGGAAGGGGCAGAGAGAGAAAGAGATCTGAAGCGGGGTCTATGCTGACAGCACAGAGCCCGAGGCAGGGCTTGAACTCATGAACCATGAGATCATGGCCTTGAGCCTAAGTCAGAAACTTAACTGGCTGAGCCACCCAGGCGCCCCTGAAAAAAATCTTTAACGTTCCAAAATGAATGGTTATTTTTGAAGAATACCAACTTTATCAATTCCGTTAGAAAATGTTCTGGTCTTGTTGCAAAAAAAAAACCCAAAACACGTGAATTGTGAATTGACTGCCATCATTTTTTAAAGGTCATCTGTAGGAAGTTTTTCATCTTTAAAAAAAATAACAGAAACAGTATAATGTTCCTGCTCTTGAGAGCTCACATTTTCGTGAGCAAAGATAAGTCAGAATAAAAAGTAAAAACAAGAAAATGATCAGATTGTGATTAGTACCATTTGGGAAAGGAAAACTGAGATGTTGTAACAAATGACTGAGTAGCGGCTATAAGTTCAAGGCCTACTGAAGGAAGAATATTTAAGATGAAATATGGAGGAAAGGGGCCATCCATGATAGGTCAGGAAAAAGAACAGTTCAGGGAGAATGTATAGCTAATGAATGTACATTCATCATTATCGCTTCAGGGCGTGTTCTGGAGGTACAGTGAATAACACTTGATATGGGGGAGGGTGAAAAAGAAGCAACAAGGCTAACTCCCAGTTTGGGGGCTTGAAAACTGGGTGAAGTGGACCTAGTGGGATGGGGAAAACTGGATAAACATGTCTGGGGTATAACCCAGATCTATTTGGCCACTAAACCTTGATTGCTTATTAAACACCCAAATAAAGATGTCAAAAGGGTAGCAGCCTACATGAGCTGCAGCTTGGGGAAGAGGCCAACGCTAGCAGTATAAACTGTGGGAGATCTCTGGAAAAGATCATGTTGGCAATGAGGGCAGATAGAGATGAAAGAGGGGTCAGAACCAGTTCTAGACACTCCAACATTTTAAATGTTAGAATGGCAGAGGCAGAAATGGAAACCAGCAGAAGAAAGCGTTTTAGAAAGGCAGCGGGAAATGGTGTTGGATACTACTGGAAGGTCAAAGAAGTTAAAAATCGAAAATAACCGTTAGTTTGGGGACCTTGAACATCACTGGTAATCTTGGCATGAGCAGTGTCATTCTGGTATGTGTGGGGTGAGAAAGATGTGACGTGAGGAAGTGGACCGACTGGCCATTTTTTTCAAGCAGTTTGGCTGTGAACAGTGGAAGAGAAAATATGAGTAGGAAATAGAGGGGGATGTAGATTCAAGGAAGGTTTGTTTGTCTTTTAAATATAGCAAATAGTAGAACGTGCTCATATGATGGTGAATGAGCCACTGGCAAGAGCGATTCTGCAGAGGAGAGAACGATCTCGAGAAAGGGAAAAGTGATAGAATCCAAAGAAATGTGGATGTAGGCTTTTAACCGGATCATGTTCCCAGTAAACAGATACTTAAGAGTAACGAAGGCAGAAACCATGGGTGCAAATGAAGATGGCTGAGATTTCTGGAGAATGTGAAACAAGGAAATTCCTGTCTAACAGCCTTCTGTGTGTGTTGTCAACAAAGTAGGAAGGGAGAGTAGACGAGAGAAGACAGGGTGAACTGTACGGAGGAAAGCGGAGGGTAGGAGTGAAACGATAATTTTGAGGAAAGAAAAATATGCATATGGCAAGATACAGGGTGGCTGGGTAGTTCGATTTTTGGCCGTAAACTGATAAGAGTGAGAAAAATCGGCACAGTGTGTGTGAAGTATATATATTGATGAATACGTTTAGAAATTAGAAAAGACCACCTTATAAATAATATTTTCCAAATGCACCTGAAAGGGACAGAATATAGGATAATAGCAATAATTCCCTGTGAAGAGCCAAAGTAAGCTAAGGTAAACAGAAACATTTATCATTTGCTGATATTTAAAAAATATTGAATACCAACCTTGATTCCCTTCAGGCTAGAAACGTGCTTAAAGGACCTGTCGGAAAGAAATGTATAAATATTTGCCATAAATGCATAAAACACCTTAGAGATGTAAAAACAAATTGAGTGTCACAAGTTAGTTTTCAATAATAAGCTGATGTTTCATCATTACCATGTTAAATGCTCACTGTTCAATGCAAATGAGACAAACAGCTAATTTTCTAAATACTTAACACTTTTGATTCTACACTAGAAGCTTTCTTAGTGGATCTGGTCAATTAAAATGGTTTCTGCATAAAGTTTGAGAGTTTATCCTTCTTTTTAGATGAAAGAAAAAACCACTCGGGCTGAACACTGGGCTTTAGAATAAATTATCAGTTAACCATAGTTGCAATGCTCTATTAAGGGTTCCCACAATGTTACAATGATTGATAATGTGGCAGGGAGACCATTCTTCCTGCCAACCGCATTCGGGATGCTTTGATACGGAGACCAGTGGCTGCCAGTGAAAAGGCTTAGGGCTTCCAAAGATAGGTGTGCTTTAACTACTCAAAATAATTTCACTTTAGGGTACAAAGTTGTTTTGCTGTTTTTTTTTAATTCAAAATTAATTTTAAGAAATTTAGGATTCTAAACAACAGCGGTGAGAGTGGACATCCCTGTCGTGTTCCTGATCTCAGGGGGAAAGCTCTCAGTTTTTCCCCATTGAGGATGATATTAGTTGTGGGCTTTTTATAAATGGCTTTTATGATGTTTAAGTATGTTCCTTCTATCCCAACTTTCTCAAGGGTTTTATTAAGAAAGGATGCTGAATTTGGTCAAATGCTTTCTCTGCATCAATTGACAGGATCATATGGTTCTTATCTTTTCTTTTATTAATGTGATATATCACATTGATGGATTTGCGAATATTGAACCAGCCCTGCAGCCCAGGAATGAATCCCACTTGATCATGGTGAATAATTCTTTTTATATGCTGTTGAATTGATTTGCTAGTATCTTGTTGAGAATTTTTGCATCCATATTCATCAGGGATATTGGCCTGTAGTTCTCTTTTTTTGCTGGGTCTCTGTCTAGTTTGGGAATCAAAGTAATGCTGGCTTCATAGAAGGAGTCTGGAAGTTTTCTTTCCCTTTCTATTTTTTGGAACAGCTTGAGAAGGATAGGTATTATCTCTGCTTTAAATGTCTGGTAGAATTCCCCAGGGAAGGCATCTGGCCCTGGACTCTTATTTGTTGGGAGATTTTTAATAACTGATTCAATTTCTTCACTGGTTATGGATCTGTTTAAATTTTCTATTTCTTCCTGTTTGAGTTTTGGAAGTGTGTGGGTGCTTAGGAATTTGTCCATTTCTTCCAGGTTGTCCAGTTTGTTGGCATATAATTTTTCATAGTATTCCCTGATAATTGCTTGCATTTCTGAGGGATTGGTTGTAATAATTCCATTTTCATTCATGATTTTTATCTATTTGGGTCCTCTCCCTTTTCTTTTTGAGAAGCCTGGCTAGAGGTTTATCAATTTTGTTTATTTTTTCAAAAAAACAACTCTTGATTTCATTGATCTGCTCTACAGGTTTTTTAGATTCTATATTGTTCATTTCTGCTCTGATCTTTATTATTTCTCTTCTTCTGCTGGGTTTGGGGTATCTTTGCTGTTCTGCTTCTATTTCCTTTTGGTGTGCTGTTAGATTTTGTATTTGGGATTTTTCCTGTTTCTTGAGATAGGCCTGGATTGCAATGTATTTTCCTCTCAGGACTGCCTTTGCTGCATCCCAAAGTGTTTGGATTGTTGTATTTTCATTTTCATTTGTTTCCATATATTTTTAAATTTCTTCTCTAACTGCCTGGTTGACCCATTCATTCTTTAGTAGGGTATTCTTTAACCTCAATGCTTTTGGAGGTTTTCCAGACAATAGCCAAATTATGGAAAGAGCCTAAATGTCCATCAACTGATGAATGGATAAAGGAGTTGTGGTTTATATACACAATGGAATACCAGTTGGCAATGAGAAAGAATGAAATATGGCCTTTTGTAGCAACGTGGATGGAACTGGAGAATGTTATGCTAAGTGAAATAAGTCACACAGAGAAAGACAGATACCGTATGTTTTCACTCATATGTGGGTCCTGAGAAACTTAACAGAAGACCGAGGGGAGAGAAAGTGGGGAAAAAAAAGTTACAGAGAGGGAAGGAGGCAAACCATGAGAGACTCTTAAAAACTGAGAATAAACTGAGGGTTGATGGGGGGTGAGAGGGAGGGGAAAGTGGGTGATGGGCATTGTGGAGGGCACCTGTTGGGATGAGCACTGGGTGTTGTATGGAAACCAATTTGGTAACAAATTTCATACTAAAAACATAAAAATAAATTTAAAAAATCATAAATGAGAGACAATAGCATCTGCTTTAAAGAGCTGTTACAAAGATCAGTGATAATATATGTAATATGCCCCAGAACATTGCATAGCACATAAAAAATTTTCAAAAAACAAAAAAAAAAAAAAAAAAAAGGATTTGATTGTAAGATGGGACTGAAGATGGCACTCCCATTCCTTTTCAAACCGCCCTGAACAAGATCGCTAGAAATAGATACGCAAACTTCATCTACTAGTATCAGGAGACACCTGTAACTCTGAACTACAATATATACATACATGAAGATAGGTGGTTAAACACAGTGAAGAAAAGAATGGATACCGGAAGAGAGGACACCCCTAGCAGCGTATTTCAGACAACACTGCAGTGCGCTGCTCACTGAGAGATCAAAACCTTCCCTTGTTTGGAACGTGGGAAACCGGGTGCCAGAGCTGGTGACAGGAGCCTCGCTCGTCACCACGAATATCAGGGTTTATGAAAACGAAGAAGGAAACACACAATCTGGCCATCTCTGCAGGGAACAGTGTGTAGTTGGTGCAGGGTATCTTTCAGGGAGGAAAAAGTGAAGGCAAAAATAGGTCACGAATTCAACTCTGCATCATTAGAAAACTTCCTGTTAGCCTGGACCACTGCCATGGCCACATCTCACACAAACTTCCCCCATGTGGTTGGTCCAGGAAGAACTGACTTTATTGGAATATAAGTAATAATCAAATGGAAGCCTCAGAGAATCTTTCCAAAAATACTATGATAAAAAATGACAAATTGTTCTTTGACCGAAGGTTCAGTATCATAAAAATGTCAATGTTCCTCAGGTTAATCTTAGAAATTAAACACTGTGCCATTAAAAATATCCATAAAAATTTAAGAACTAGAACATTGACTTTAAAGTTCAAATAGTAAAATAAACAAAAATAGCCAGGAGAATTTGGAAAAACATAACGTAATGAGAGAATAGCCTTACCAGATGATAAATACATTATAAAACCACCACATAAATCCACCACAATTAACAGAATCTGGTGTACACGAGTAGATAGATAAATCAACTGAACAGAAAGGAGGCTAAAAATAAAACTAAATATACATAATAATTTAATATATAATAAAGATGAAATATCAGTGGGAAAAACATTGTTCTGGGGACAACTGAGAGACACTGGAAAATATAAAGTTGGCCCTTTATCTCATTAATTGGAATAAAATAAATTCCAGATGAATCAAAGTTGCAAATACACAAAAGAAAAAGAGAAACATAAATCTGAGAGGCAAACATGGAAGAATTTTGTTGTAATTCTGGAGGAGAGAAAGGCTTTTTCAGTATGACCTCAAATCCGAAGGCCATAAAAAAGAAAAAATCCTAAGTGTGACTGCAAGGAAAAAGTTTAACAGTTTTGCAGAGTTTAAATAAAAAGAACTTAAGAAAATCAGATGAAAAACACTGAATTGGGAAAAGACTTAACAACACATCTCAGAAGAGAGCGCGTTTCCTTTATATAAAGAGCCTCCAGAAGCCAATCAGGAAAACCAGTAGGAAGATGGGCAGAGGATATGAAGAAGCAGTTCACAGGAAAATATAAATATCTCTTAAATATATACGAAGTGATGTTGAATTAATTTAATAGAAATTTTCAAATAAAAACTATAATATGACACCATCAGATTTAGAAAAATCAGAAGTGAAGTAACATGTTGTGCTGGTGAGGAGAAGGAGGGACTTCTATACTCTGTTGGTAGAATTGTGATTTGGTACAAGCTTTATGGAGAGCAGCAGACGATGCATGATGCATATTAATATAAAAAAAATACACATCCCTTGATGTAACAATCTCTCTTCCAACCATATTCACTTATACACTAAATGAACTATGTACAAATATAGTCACTGAAGTATTGTTTGCAGTAGCAGAAGGCTCAATCAATCTAAATGTCTATTAATAGAATGTAGAATACCAGTTAGATAGATTTTGGTACAGCCATTCAATGGAAAATGAAACAATCATGAAGAAGTGAGCCAGGATTGTATGCACTGGATGATCTCCACGGTCAGTGTGTATAGCATCTATCACTTGTTTTTATAAGTGATTAGGATACGTGCACACACACATAGGAGCCTATGTAAACATGTGTATGTGATTTGATGCATAGAATAGCTCTGAAATAATACAAAAGAAAACAGTAACATAGTCATGTCTGAGAAGAGAACTGGGTGGCTAGAGGCCTAGAGTAGCAGTGATTGTTTAATACATATCTTGCTTGTATTATGTTTGTGTATTACTGATTTTTAAACATTAATTTTAAAAACTCAACTGAATATATTACTGAATAACAATTTTGCTTTATTTTTTATCTGTATTTCTAATGTTATATAAAGTTAGAAAGTATAAAGGAAATCATTAAAATTCAGTATTTATATGTCACAATCATGCTGAACACCCACAAACAGATACTTAAAATGATATGCTTGAGACTTACAATTTTGCATCTTCTCTGTAATCATCCAGGCCCTCATCATAGGATTTTGATCTTTCAGTCTTTGAGCTGGGCTGGGCATCTAGGCTGGGAGGGCCGACAGATTCTGTAATTAAAATCCAACATTTAGACATCTGTAAGTGGTTTCCAGATCCTCTTATTAGAGAAGAGATCACAGATCACAGTATGCCATAGCATTCTAAGTGAAAAACTGAGAAAGCAGAGATGGTTTGCACAGCCACTCACTGAAACATACCCTGATCATGGGAGAGCTGGCGGCGAATTAAAGGAGCCGAGGTGGTGAGACTGGGCGGGACCGTTGCTATGGAGGGTGCCTGGGGCGCCTGGGGTGCCTGGGGAGTGGAGGCTGAGATGACAGCTGAAGCAGGGATGTGTGCAAGGTCATGATCAATGCTGGGGCTCGTTGGTTCATCTAGAAGATAAAATGAAAATAAATATTGGAGGGGAGCCTGGCTGGCTCAGTCGGTGGAGCATGTGACTACTGAACTCAGGGTTGTGAGTTCGAGCCCCATGCCGGGCTTAGAGGTTACTTTATAAAACAAAAATTTAAGAAAATAAAAAGAAAGGAAATATTGGAATGTTAAATGACTTAATGATCAATAATCAGCATTTATTATTAAAGAAAAACCAGATACAGATTTTAACACTTAACCACTAAATCACCAGTAAATGACATACTTGGTCTGATAAAAATCTTATAATTACTCTAGTAATTCCAAATAATTCTGAGAGTGTGGTCCAAAAAATTAAATAAGTTGCTTCTTCTACCAACCAATTAATACTTTCATTAACTGGCAATCAAGATACCAAAGTTCATAGGTATTCAGAACCTGAACCTAAAAAGCAGAATGATAATCATACACTACCCTAAAAGAATTACTTTCCCATTTTAAATGTATTACCCATCATTTCAGGAAGTTAAGCAAGGTGATGTGGCCAAGGCTTAACTCTCAAGAGTATCAATACCGAAAATTTTCCTGTGCACAAACACACAGGTATACCTTCAATTTTTGAGAAAAATGAGAAAGGACAGTTACAGTCTTAGAAAATCTTAACAAAACCCTCTATAAAGAATATATTATAGGGGCGCCTTGGTGGCTTAGTTGGTTACGGGTCTGACTTTGGCTCAGGTCATGATTTCACTGCTCGTGAATTCAAGCCCTGCATCAGGCCCTGTGCTGACAGCTCAGAGCCTGGAGCCTGCTTCAGATTCTGTGTCTCCCTCTCTCTCTGACCTTCCCCTGCTCATGGTCTGTCTCTCTCCTCTCCAAAATAAATAAACATTAAAAAAAATATTTAAAAAAGAATATATTATAATGATGAAACAGGGTTTTTGATTTTTTGATTTAAAAGATCGAACTATTTTAATTTTGACCAAATTCTAAAAATGCTCTATCATTTTAATAATTGGCATTTTAATCAAGATGACTAATAATGATACAAAATTATAACATGTATACCTGCAATCTATAAATTCTGACTACCTTGAGCTTAGTTTCTGTTTTTACAATGTCTTTAAAAGCAGCTCTTTATATCTTAGCAATAGAGAACATTTTAAAAATTTCTCTATGAATCAAGCTTACTAAGTATTTGATGATTTAATATCTTATGTTAGTGGGCATACAATTTTCTTTTTTCAAAAGGAAGGCGATAACAGGTTTTTACATCAATTGAATAAAGATAAAATTTAATTTTACTACAGATTATAGTATTCTTTAAAACTGTCATTATGACTTAAATTACCACAAATTAACCAACCTTTTCAAATGATACATATCTATACAGTAAGTTAGTCTTATGGGGTCTGCTTAAGGCACCAATCTGTTATAGATTCAGAAACATGGTTATAAATGGGAAAATACTGTATTCTTTAGAAATGATCAGGCATATGTAGGACTGATAAGTACTAATAGTCCGAAGAGATTTCTGTGCAAAAACATCGACAAGAGTGGTGTGAAATATAGGTGTCAAAGAGTGTCTAGGAGATGCCGTGGGATAAATCTTTCAAGACCATTTCATGCCTTGCAAAGTAACTTAAAACATTTTAATATTTGTTTAAAACTAAATTACATGAAATGAAATTCAAAATGTTCATGGATTAAGCATTAAACAAAATTTCAAAGGTGATATATTTTTTTTTTTTTATGACTCTGGACTTCCTAGAGGTATGCATTCAATCTATTTACACTGACTACACTTTGGAGGAAATCTCTGCATTACACTGGGTTGAAATAATCTCTGTTTTAAGCATGTTGTGCAAAAAGGGTTGGGACAGACCCCTGCCGGTCTGGGAGCAAGGGTGAGTGGAGGAGGCCCAGTTGGAAGGTTAGAACGCTGTGCTCACACATTTTAGTCTTTGCATTCTTTAGAATAAACAGATCTACTATGTTAAAGATAGTCAAAGAAAAGCCAGATATACTTTTAAAATACACAAAATTACATTACCCCACATTTATGAATTATACTAATAAATCCAATTCCTTATTCTCTGTAAAAATGTGAGAACTTTTTCTACTGTTTTAAAAATACCACTGTAATGATTAATTGGAATTATTTTATTTTATTTTTAATGTTTATTTACTTATTTTGAGAGAGAGGGAGAGAGCGTGAGCAGGGTTAGGGCAGAGAGAGGGAGAGAGCGAATCCCAAGGAGGCTCCAGGCTGTCAGCGTGGAGCCTGACATAGAGCTCAATCCCAGGAACCGCGAGATCACGACCTGAGCCAAAACCAAGGGTTGGACGCTTAACCGACTGAGCCACCCCTAATTTTAATATCTGCTTTCATTATTACCGACGTATAGATTACATAAAAACAAAAATAATTCATGCTCATCTCATTTTTCAATGTAAGAAAATGGGCACTGTTTAGTTGTCCAAAGAGAAAACCAGTGTGCTGTCAGATTTTCAACTAATTCCTATATTTTTTTTTTAATTTTTTTTTCAACGTTTATTTATTTTGGGGACAGAGAGAGACAGAGCATGAACGGGGGAGGGGCAGAGAGAGAGGGAGACACAGAATTGGAAACAGGCTCTAGGCTCCGAGCCATCAGCCCAGAGCCCGACGCGGGGCTCGAACTCACGGAGCGCGAGATCGTGACCTGGCTGAAGTCGGACGCCCAACCGACTGCGCCACCCAGGCGCCCCTAATTCCTATATTTTTAATAATCAAACTGATTCTGTCAGGTGAAAATAACGGATCATCTCTGTCCTAAGATATCATATACAACATTAAGATGTTAAGCAAGGCATACAAAACATACTTCTGACCTATCAAGGCTCCAGACTTGCTATTACCGGGCGGCATAACCCCTGAGGGTAACCTAAACTGCATAAAGAACTCACTTAACATATGAGGCCCTAATTGACTTTATTCACTACAGGCCCCATAGCTCTTCACAATAAAGAAAAGGTGGAGGACTCTGAAATTATTATATATTAAAATTCAAAGCGATACTGTTTCCTAACCTGTAAAAAAGACAGACCTGAGTGTCCAAAGTTTTATTTTAGTTTCGGAAAATACTGCTTGCCAAAAATAGATAAATAACTAATTCTCCCAGAAAATATATACTCCATAATTTGGGGGTTTTTTCCAAATAGAGAATACTACAAGTTATTATGTTTAAACTGATTAGTCACATCTGAATAAAAAAATTTTCACTGTTATTTCTTAACAGTTTAAAATTCTAGAAGAACATCTATAAAATTTCACAAATCAAGGAAAATAGAGTGGTACAAAATCAAGGCAGCATATTGTGAAACGATGAATAACTCTTAGAATTATTTTTCAAACAACAAAGAAAAAAATGGAAGCCCTAATGTATATTGAGAGCTCTTATAAACGGAAAAAACTAAAATCATAACAGAAGAAGAGCAAAGCACATGAAAAGACAAATCATGGAAGAAATACAAAAGCCTGATAAAAAAGTGAAAAAAAAATCCTGTGAAAACCTGACTACTAATGAAATAACAAAACGAAACCAAGTGAAATAGGACAGCTGTTTTTCATCTCACAACCTGGCAAATATTTTCACCTCATGATGTTCTTATCCTATTTGTTCCTCTTCATCTGCAAGATGACTGCAGAGAATGTATGTTGCTAGCTGCCCAGCTCTATCTTTGGGGTTCAGTGGGGTTCAGCAGAGCACCCCCATCCTGTGGATGGGTATACGTGCAAGGCCCCTCGCTCACTGAGTCCACAGTGACTGGCCAAGGGTGAAGAATATGATCCATTTAGGACTAGTCACACAGTCTCTCCATTGGATTTGATATACAGATACTGAGAAAAGTAGTCTTTTTCTTCCCTTCCTCCAGCAACAAAAACTATAAAAATCAGTAAACTGAGTTGCCAGCGGCCATCTTTTCTACCATGTGGAGAAAAAGCATCTGAGAAGGAAGAAAGCAAAACAGAAAAAGATACACGATCTTGATGACAAATCACTTGAGTATTTGGCCCCAGCCACGCACAGAACCAGGTCCACCCCAACACTTCTTCACCGTGAGCCGACAACCCGTTTTGGCATGAGCTAATATGAAAAAAACTTTCTATCGTTTGTAACCAAGAGAATTCCAACCGACACAAAGGTAGAGCGCAGTGTGTTTCTAGTTCCCTTCCACAGACCAGCTTTACTCCTAACACCTCCTGTCCAATGCTGCAGGTTAGAACAGAGGACAAAATGGGCCTTTTCTAAAACAAGCGGAGCTATGAAGAATTTTTCTCACAGTTCACATAATCACTCAAAGAAAGCATGGCATCAATGTAGTTTATATTTTAAAATTATAGTTGAGAATAATTTTATGCAACTCAGTGAAATTATTGGAGTTTTTGGCAAAGACTATGGCAAAATAGTTTCTTGAAGTAACTTTGCTTTTTATTTCACTTCTGCTAGCAAGAGGTAATCCTACCCCCTCCCCAAATAACAGAGGGGTTTAAGGAATGTAAACAGCATAATATTCAAAGATGGAATAAACTGTAGTTGCAAGGGAAGGAGTAAATTTGTGTGAGTTGGAAGAAATGGTAACTAGTGTAAAAGTGCATATTTCCAGAACAGCCTGAGTGTGTGAGTATGCATATGTGTGCATGCGTATGTATATGTATCATTTTTACTAAAGATATGGATTAAACAAAATGCTCCACAACAGGGGACATTCACTACAAATGACCTAGAAAGTCAACCTACACCTCAAGCAAAATACATGTTTAAAAATCTTTGAGATTTTTCCTTGTCCTTAAGGAAAAGTAGAATGAATAAAGTTAATGTATTCTTTGTCTAAAAAGAAATTCAAATGGGAAAGCTATCCTTCCTTTTTATTTGCCTTCTGTGATACTTCTACTCAGTTTAAATCAAAGGAAATGAACAGGTTATAGCAGGTTGAATTCTCTTTTCAGCAGGCAAGCATAAGTTCTTTCTTGTGTATTAACAAGTAACAACCGATTAATCTTTGGTAATACCACAGTTTTGTTTTTAATCTAATGTAACCATAACGAACTGAAGGAATTCTAAAAAAACTGGAACTCTCTAGGCAAATTTTCTTAACTTCATTAACAGCAATACCAGTTCCCGAACATCAGGTGGAAAAGTTGTGGGGTTGATAAAAATGGCACACTGAAGAAATGCCACATACATTAAATTAAAAAGATGTGGTTAGAAAGGATGCTTAAAAAATAAGTCACTAAGGAGCGCCTGGGTGGCTCAGTCAGTTAAGCCTTCAACTCTTAATTTCAGCTCAGGTCATGATCTCAAGGTTTCATGAGTTTGAGCCCCGCATCGGGCTCTGTGCTGATTGCACAGAATCTGCTTGGGATTCTCCCTCTCTGTCCCTCCCCCGTTCATGTGCTCATTGTCTCTCTCTCTCTCTCTCTCTCTCACTCTCTCTCTTAAAATAAACTTTAAAAAAATAAGCCACTAATATATTAACATATTTCTCATCTCTGATCATTGAGCAACAGATCTCTACTTACTGAAACTCTTCATTAGTTATAGCTAGAGTTCCTGAAACTGCAAGTCCTATTATAAACTGATAAGGGGTGCCATCACCTAATTCAAATATCTCCATTTTAAAATAATAATTCAACTCATTATCACAATAGGAATTATTATGGCCAAGCTTCTTTAATAATCAGCTCAATGACATGCATTTAAGTAAGCATTTGGCTTTGTGAAAGCCATTTTCAGATTTGGTTATTTTTAATAACCAAAATACTGTATCTTCCTATGAGATAGATGATTTTTTAAATGTTTTTTTTTTTTTTTTAAAAGAGAGGGAAGCCATGCATGAGGGGGGGGCGGGGGGGGGGGGGGGAGGGAGAGAGGGGGAGAGGGAGGGAGAGAGAGAGAGAGAGAGAGAGAGAGAAAGAGAGAGGGAGAATGAATCCCAAGCAGGCTCCACACCATCAGTGCAGAACCTGACGTGGATCTCACGAACGGTGAGATCATGACCTGAGCCCAAATCAAGAGCTGGATGCTCAACCAACTGAGCCACCCAGGTGTCCCTGAGATAGATGATGTTTTAAAAGACTAAGAAGTGAGAAGAATTTTGAAAACTTTATTCATGCTTGCCATAACTACATGGCAGTGAGTGCTCAAGCAAAGGGAGTGGAGATGTAAATCTAAGCAAATCTAATCTAAGCAAAAATCTCAATCTAAGTTTTAAGTACCAATGGAGTCACATCTTAGTATATGAAAAGACTGTAAGATGAGGAGTATAGTTTTTCTCTTTGTAGATTAGTTGCTTTGTAGAAAGTATCAGTATGTACTAGTATAAAAGAGGGACTGGGTGCTCAGTGCACTGCCTCTAATAGGCGACTAGAGCTCCCAGAGGGAGAAGTGGTGTATAGGGGGATAGTCACCCACTCCCACTCCTTTGGGGTAAATTTTGGACACTATAATCTAGATGTGTATCCCACAAGCTTTAAAACTCCTGAATTGGTTTAAAATGGCAGGACTAGTAAGGTTGTACCAATCTAGTTCAATTTTACGTAGGCTAACACTAAGTACATGCATATTGGCCAGCTTTGGGGTGAGAACAAGAAGGGGTATTAGAAATATGGCAAAAAAAAAAAAAAGGGAAATATATTTGAAATGAAATCTGAGTGTGGGCAATACAGCTATAGTATCTTTATATCAACAATTATATGAGTAGTATAAAGAAATGTAGAAAGTCCACATGGTAGAATACGTCTGAAGTCCTACTATCGTGATGTCAAATTACTTATGAGCTCATTACTCATTTTGTGTTTTGTGTTTACTCGTAAAAGAAGTCAAAATTTATTTTCAGTACTTACTGTGAAGCTTTATAAACTGCGGGTGGGGGGTAAGCAAATTACTGTCAATGACTGATATTCTTAATTTAAGAACAAATAAAATGGTTTATTTTTTTCACTTCTCTAAATCTTTGTGAACCGAAAGAAATATTAAACAATAAAGCTGTAACAAAATGTTGGAAGATTTTCTCTCTGTAAGACTTATCATTTGCTCTGTATTATAAATAACTAAATAAATGAACTGGCTCCATTCTCTGGTATTTTGGGAATAAAGCCAAGGCACTTATTATTTTTTGCATTCGTTTATAATGTTTTCAAATAACAAAAAATAATTTTAAAAAATTTGTTTTAATGTTTATTTATTCCTGAGGGAGAGACAGAGCATGAGTGGGAGAGGGGCAGAGAGAGAGAGAGAGAGACAGAGGGAGACACAGAATCCCAAGCAGGCTCCAGGCTCCAGGCTCCTGGCTCCAAGCCGTCAGCACCAGAGCCCGACGCGGGGCTCAAACTCACAAATCACGAGATCATGACCTGAGCCGAAGTTGGACACTCAACCAACAGAGCTACCAGGGCGCCCCCCAAAAATAATTATTAAAATCACAGAAATTAAGATTCTGGAGTATGATAATATAAAAGCAAATCTTGATTTCTTCCCTTTAAATGTTCCATGAAATACCATGAAGTATATTCTCCAAAGTGTTTTATGATATATTAAACAGGGATACTGTAAATAAAAGGGCTCATGGTCAAATATTTCTAAGAAAAATTGTATTATATCCTACCTACCTAGAAAATATAGAGTAGCACATCAATGAGTCTAAGAGTCTTATGGGAAAGACAAATAAAACTTGTATAGCTATTTAAACCCAGCATTTCTCAATTTATTTGATCCCTGTTTTTCTTTTTTTCTCCTTAATCAAGTGGAATTAATGTTCCCTGAAAATATACTGGGAAAAACTGCAAATAGTCTATTTTACTTCATTTCAGTGCTGATGTCTATCCCACTTTTATATATATAAAATTTTAAAAAATAACTAGATTGGAAAGAGAAACACGTATGAGTCAGGTAACACTCTAAAATGATAAAAGGATGTCAATATTAAGTTACAGAACTTATACTTAATGAAATCTAAAAGTTCTTTCATTGATCAGTTACTTATCTATTCAACAACACAGTCTCTAATAAGTACTTTTTGGACTTCCAAGGTGAGAGTGCAGGATTTGGGTTACTGAAGAGCTAAAACCTTTTGCAGTAAAAAGGCAAGTATATTGGGGCATCTGGGTGGCTCAGTCAGTTACGTGTCCAACTCTTGATTTTGGCTCAGGTCATGTCTCAGTTTGTGAGTTTGAGCCCTATTTGAGCCCCGCATTGGGCTCTGTGCTGATAGTGCAGGGCCTGCTTAGGATCCTCTCTCTTGCTCTCTGTCTGCCCCTCCCCTGCTCATGCTCTCTCTCTCTCTCTCTCAAGATAAGTAAATAAACATTAAAAAGAAAAAGGCAAGAATATTAAGCAAAAGAAATTATACTTTTGATATTATGTTCTAAAAATTAGATAAATATTACAATTCTTTTCAATGCCTTTACTTCCAACAGCATACAATTAAAAACTCAGGAGGCCTGGCATTATTCCACCAGGGCATAGAAACTTTTAAGAATTCTTGTGTTGTGGACAACATTTACATATAGAAACATCGGGAAATAAATACTGTCTTTGTATTTCAGTTTGTTATCCTGCCCTATTCCACTGGTTATGGTATAACTTACACAGTACAGTAACCATATGCTATATATTAAGGTTTTAGGAGGTAAATATGAAATTGTACTAAAAAGTACTTAAAGGAGACTGTGATCAGAACTAGTAAGTTGAGCATTTTTATTTTTAGTGACTAAACAAAATAGTTTATTTTAATAATGTCTCTAAATCCGTATGCATATAGAATTATAAGGATTTTTATTTTATATATTAGCCAAAGTTCTCTCTTCAATAGCAGTGGATTTTTTTTTTAATGTTTATTTATTTTTGAGAGAGAGCAAGAGGGGAGGGGCAGAAAGAGAGGGAGACAGAATCCACAGCAGGCTCTGCTAGGTCAGCACAGAGCCTGACAAGGGGCTCCGACTCACGGACTGTTGAGATCATGACCTGAGCTGAAATCAAGAGTTAGATGCTTAACCAACTGTGCCACCCAGGCACCCCTAACAACTGAGTTTTTGATTTATTCAGTGCATAGATAACTAGGAAGAACTATTAAAAGATATACCTAGCACATTTTTTATTATTCCAATATAATCTGATTATATTATTCTTATCAAGTAGGAAGAAAATACGATGTCATTATTCTGGTATAATCTCATAGGCTTATCAAATAAAACCACAAGTTGTAGGGACTTTTATGTTTAAAAATAATCATAAAACAATCGTTAGTCTTCAGTTACTTTCTAAAAAATATCTAGATGATGTATAAGATTCCATTTATGGCCAAGTTCTATTCTCTGAGCTTGGACTTAAGGGTATGGATATAAATTTGAGTACAATTTAGGTTGAGATTCCCTGCAATGTTTATAACTTGAATATATAATATTTATAAAAAAATACAAGTTACACAGAACTTTCTTAAAAGGTTTCTGCGGGCCTGGGTGGCTCAGCTGGCTGAGCGTCCAACTTTGGCTCAGGTCATGATCTTGAGGTTTGTGAGTTCAAGCCCCACAATGGGCTCTCTGCTGTCAGTGAGGAGCCCAGTTCAGATCCTCTGTCTCCCTTTCTCTCTGCCCCTCCCCCACCTCTCGCGTACGCGAACGTGCACTTTCTCTGTCTCAAAAACAAACATTAAAAAAAAAAAAAGCTGATTCTGATAGTGTTGCCTGACTGTCCAATAGCTCAGTAGATTTAAAAAGTTTCTCTAAAAGGGTGCCTGGGTGGCTCAGTCGGTTAAGCGTCCGACTTCGGTTCAGGTCATGATCTCATGGCTCGTGAGTTCAAGCCCCACATCGGGTTCTGTGCTGACAGCTCAGAGCCTGGAGCCTGCTTCTGATTCTGTGTCTCCCTCTCTTTGCCCCTCCCCCACTCACTCTCTTTCTGTCTCTAAAAATTAAATAAAAACATTAAAACAAAAAGTTTCTCTAGAAAAGAAAAAACCTTGAAATGTTGCTCAAAGAGAAGCACAATATACTATAAAATTATGGAGAACTCTTCATGAACTTATGGGGTAACAGGATATGAGTACAGGCCGTGGCTTCAAAAGAAGGCCCCTGCATCACACAACTCCAGGGGGCACTCCTCACAATGCATCTATATAAATGGTGTCCTCTGGAGCTGTGCTCTGTGATGAGGCTGAGTCAGAGGGCCAAGTGTCAGTCTCTACTGTCTATTAATTGTGTGACTTCAGGGAAGTTATTTAATCTCTCTATAGCTTAAACTTCTCATTATTAGGGAAAGGTAATTCTAAAGACATACAAGATAATCCTGTGAGCAGATTATGTGTGTTAGAGCTGCATAGTAACTATGATGAGAACTTTTTATTTTGCTATATATTTAACCATCATCTCAAACATTATCCTTAGCCTATTATTTCAACAAATATCATGTTGAACATGTCAGGCAGTGTTCTAGGTATTGAGATTACAGACGTAGACAACAGATCTAAAATCCTGGCTCTCATGTAGCATATGTTTTAGCTCTACAGAGAAACGTGTAGTAAAAAATATAAAACATGTCAAGTGGAAACAAGCAGTATGAAGATAAATAAAGTAGCTTAAGGGGATAGAGAATGTCAGGTTCTGTGTATGTTGTGGGGGGGGGGTACCTATTTTAGACAGGCTGGTGAGGAAAAGCTGCTTTGATAAAGTACTAACTTGAGCACAGACCCAAATGCAGCTAGGGAGTCTTGTGACTATCTATGGAATGTGTTCCAGGGCTGGGAACTGGCAGTGCTAGGGCCCTGAAGCATGCCTGGCATGTTCCAGAAGGGCAAGGAGGCTGGGGTGGCTGATGATGGGTTACACATGCACAGAGGACAGGAGAAGTGATCAGAGAAGTGGAGGGTGTTGTGGGGCACATCACGGAGGGCCCCGCAGGCCACGGAAGGATTTGAAATTGTATTCTGGGTAATGAGGAAAGTAAACAGGGGTTTCTGGTCAGAGGAGTGGAATGATCTGATTTACACTGTTACTTTATTATTTTAAGTTTATTTATTTTGACAGACACAGAGACTGTGCAAGTTGGGGAGGGGCAGAGAGAGGGAGAGAGAGAGAAAGAGAGAGAGAGAACCCCAAGTAAGCTCTGCACAGTGCAGAGCCTGATGCAGGGCTCAAACTCATGAATGGCGAGATCATGACCTGAGGAGAAACCAAGAGTCATAAACTTAACCATTGACTGAGCCACCCAGATGCCCGATTTACATTTTTAAAACACCACACTGGCTGCATTGTGGAGAATACATCTAGGGTGCATGGGAGCAGACAAAGCCTAAGTAAACATAACAGCTGTTCCATATTGGGGCACATGCTTGTAATTTAAGTAATTTTTCCAAACCTATCCCAAGATTTACTCCAAGACAAAGTAACTTGCCAACGAGGAGGTCTATTCATTCAAGCCAAAGAAATAAGAAATAATAAAGTAAAAAGCACTGCATAAATGAAAGGTCGATGACTAATTATTAACACTGTTCTACTTGGCTTTCGGTTCAGATATTATCGTCGACTAGGTACGATTTGGTTTGCTGAGTCCCTTGGGCCCAGATAGGGAAATTCTGTCTTATTCAAGAAAAAGAAAAAAAAGTATTGAAAGCATAATGTTAAAATAAAAAAGGCAAACTGTCACTTGAAATAATTTTTGAGGGTAAGAGCTCATGGCTCCGGTCTTAGCTTGGTGCAGGAGATTCAGAACAAGTGTTTTAAAATCCGAGCGTACAATTTTTGTGCCCGTTGAACTAGAAATAATACTTTGCTGAAAAGATCTGCAAAATATTTGACACAGTAGCCACGGGCTGTGAATAAGCTCACCTATAAACGGGATTGATGCCAAGGAATCCCCAGGTGGGCTGGTACTTGAGGCCTTCCTTTCCTCCATTCTTTTTATATGGACCTCTCGGCGCGCATCATTAGGCAGCCAGCAGGTGGTGTCTGACCCGGCCTCCTGGTCATTTACTGCCAAGATGTAAGACTGATGCCTTAAAGGCTGTGGTGTTTGGCGGCCAGATGGAGGCTTTTCTCTTAGGATGACAGTTTCTTTATTATCTAAGGTATTCGATTCCTGCATTTCAGCCTCTTGCAGAGTTAAATCTTGATTTCTTTGAGGGGCAGGTAATTCTAAATCCGAAGCGCCGTAGTTCTCACTCATCTGAGGGATAGGCTTAACAGAAGCTCCAGGTAAAGAGGGGGGTTTCCCCGTCTCCACTTGGTGATCCGGGGCACTTTCGGTTCTCAGCCACGGCTGCTGATTCAATAGACTGTTTTGATGCAAGTGATTTACTGGTCTTTGGTCTTTGACAGAGACAAGTGAGTTCTGGCTAAATGATGGTTTTGTGACGTGCGTAGAAGGCGCTTTCAGAGAATTACTTCGGACTTTCACAAGAGGTGACCTGTCTTGTGTAATACCTCGAGACAATGACATTCCACAGGTAGTCTGAAAATTTCTGTTGGACTGCAGTGTTTTCAGATCTGGTGGCACTTTTTTAAACTGAGACACAGACCCCACTCCTCTGCCAGTCATTCGCCTGTTATCAGAATTAACAATGCTCGGGGCCACGGTAAAATTTGAACCTCGAAAAGACTTATGAATTTCTTGCTGTCGAGGTCTTTCATGAATACCTCGTCTATCATCCTGTTCGGTAAATCCACTCCACTTATAAGTCTGTTTTCGCTCTCCATTTGAATCGGGTATTTGACCTTCAGAACTTACGTTTTCTAAGGTTTCACCCTGTCCCTCGATATAATCCCATGAACGAGTTCTGTGATTACTGAAACTAACAGACGGAGATGTCAGCGCTCCTTGAGACGCACTTCGTGGGCAATACTTCATCAACACAGAATCCTCCAGCCTCTCCTGGGACACGCTGCGCTGTCGGATCTGAACAGACTGCGGCACTCGATCATGAGAGGTGCTTCGACGTCGTACCTGCAAAGTAGTGCGGTTTGGTACCACCTGGTTATAATCCGTTGTGCTCTGAGATGCTGCTCTTAAACTATCTAGTCTTTCTTGAATCGTCCGACAACCTATGTGCAATCGTCTGTTATCAATATACTCTTTGTAAGTTTTATAGTTTTTCCAGTCTATGTGCTGATGGGAATTTGGAGAATAGTGATTAACAGAGACAGAAGGAGAATCCACAGCTTGAGGCCTGCTGCTTGAGATTCCCTCTGAATGTCCACTGTAATTGCCGGATTTAAGTAAGATTCCAGAAGGTTCCAATGACCTGGAGCCTGTCGTCTGATGAATTAGATGGGCAGTGGGAACTGATGATGGTGGCGACGTGGTTCTTGACACTGTTTTCAAAGCGGTCTGCTCATTTATGCCATACCTCACCTCTTCAGTTCTATGTGAAGGAACTGTATGGTTGTTTCTATTAGTTAACAAATCTACAACCTTCTCAGAAGGTACAATGACAGTCCTTACACTTTCATTGCAAACACACACTGCTGTGTTGGACTTTGCAACATCTGTTGGTGATGGAGGCACTTGTATTTCCATTCTATAGGCCCTGCCAGGCTGCGTCAGTACTGGCGTAGTGGTTTGTGGTTTGCTCGATGATGAATCTGGAGGAGAGATTTCAACTGGCTGTGCCATGGCTGAAGGGGCAGATGGCAGCCAGGGATAGCAAATTGGTGGGGGTTCAGGTATATTGCGGGCATTTCCACTGTAGGCTTCATTGCCTTTCAGGTAGGCATCTTGAGAATACGCCTACATGGAAACGAGAAAAAGGCGTCATTTAAAATTCACAGAAAGAACAACAGCTTCCATTCTTGCGATGCACTATTTTATTTTACCATGCCCTGCCTTCTTCCTAAGTGACATTCGCTAAAGCAAGCATGCAAACACAACATAAGGATGCTCCACAAATTCAGAAAAGGGCTAGTCTTTCAGAAATCAAATAAATTGTAGAATTGGCAACAAATAGAAATGACAACTGCCTGTTTTCTCAAAAGACTGAAACATACCAAATTTCCCCCTAGCCAATTAAATACAGCCTTGTTGCTTCTAAAATTTTCCCCAGTCAAGTTTGATGATCTTTCAGCATTTGACAGGTTAAATGGCTGCCTGATAAATCCCAGCAACATTCTGATCATTTTGCCAGAGAACATTTTGATCTTTTGCCAGAGTGAAGGTGAAAATATTAAAAATCTTAGCCAAATGCCTTTTTATCTTAAGCACCACTGCTAGCATAAATTAAATGTAACATATTGAGCAGTGTCTTGTAGATTCATGATTACTGAGTCCTTAAAAATAATCCATTTTGATAAATTAAGTCCTAAGCCATGCTAAACATTTTAGTATTTAAAATCAGAGAAAATATGCATGTTTAAATTAAGCATGTATATTAAAGACCCCAAAATATGAAAAAAGTAATTCATCTCTCTGTACATAATTTTTATTTATTTTAAGCAAATGCAAAATTATATTGCACAAATTTATTTGGTCTCTTACTATAAGGAGACATTTCTCTATTACTAATAGGCAGGCATGCAGCTCAAATTATTTTTTATCCATTATTGGTGAAATTAGCTAGCCATATATTTTAAAACTTCAAAATAACTGAAATTAAAGACAGAGACACAATAAAACAGAACCAATTGATGTAACTGAGGACTATGTCAGCATCTGAGACAGTGAGGTGTGGTATCATGTTACACATCCTCCCCTAATCAAAACAAGCTTAAATTCATGTCTATCATCACATCCTGCCTTTGCATCAGACAGCTTGCAAAGCCCAAGTGCAGCCACAAACATAACAGCAAAGTACCAAGGAAACAGAGAGGGTGAGATACTTAAAAAAATACACATACAGGTAAATGTTATGTTTTAATACCAGTTATGCACAGGATTCAAAAGAAAACCAAACATAAAACAAACAAAAAAAAATAAAGAAAACCATACATCACAAACACATTCTGCAAATTAGTAAGATTAACACTATGGAGGGATGTCGCTAAGCAAACTTACAGTTTTAATAGGTGGGCTGATTACAAATCTCTATAAAACATAACTTAAAAAGCAAGGAAATGGCTTCTGTGCATTTCTTACCAGAGCTGTGACATCCTTTGTAAACTGTAGCTAGCAGAAAATAGGAAAACATAGTAGAAGCTGCTTACTGACATAAAGACAGAATCATGTTGTCATACTGATGCTGGAAACAGCAAGCTAAAAATACATCTATACTGATTTCTCTGGAAGGTACCAAGAGAAGTAAAGGGCAGTGAAGCATAAAGAATAACTTCAGTATCCTTCTGAGCGTCTTTTTCTCAGGCTTTTATCTGGTTCTTATTTGATTCGTCTACCATTTCTGCGAGCAAAATACATCTGGTGACATGCATTCCTGACAGGTATTGTCTTCAATCTGCACTGCTGTCTGATACTGTGCCACAAAGCTTCCCTTCCACAAGAGCAACATTGATGTCTCTCATTTCCCCTGAGCTGCTTCCATCTCTGCTTCCAGATGACGAAACGAATGCTCTATTATGCATTTAAAATAGTACAACCTCCTCCTTCCCCTGTAAATCAGAGCACGACCACAAGCTGTCAGCGGACGGGAGCTGTCTTTACACTATGACTTGGAAAGAAAAACTGACTGTTTTATTAAATATGTTTCGCTCAAAAATTAAGATCTCTCAACACTGTACCTTTTGTCCTGTTTTACTAGGTTAAGAAAATAATTACTGAATAGACATAAAAATATTACTTCCAGAGTAATTCTTTAAAACTTATAATGAATATTATAGAACGTAAACAAGAATGCGGTGAAAAAGCTGAGTGAGTAGATAAAAGAAAACATGCATGCCATAATATTTTTAAGGCATGAAGACAGTCAATCAAAATATACATGGGTATATGCCTATAACAAGACTATCTTTTCGATGCTGATTATATTCACACCAATATTTTTCCATGGCAGGAAAATTGCGTCTGGATGAGTGAACAGTCTGGTACAGTATTTCCCACAGTGTGTTTGTGCAATTTTATTAAGCATCACCTGAAAGGGAGGGGGAGGAGAGTATTCTCCATGCTCAATGATGTAGTGAAGGATTGATTGGTAGGCTCCCTGCCTTCTCAAAACCTCTACTACCTTAATGTACATTATTAAACTCAAGGGGAAATGACAAGCTTATTTGGCTGTAGCACTCGTATTTTTTGAAGGTTTAAAAAAATTTTTTTTAATGTTTATTTTTGAGGGAGAGAGAGACAGAGACAGAGCACAAGTGGGGGAGGGACAGCGAGAGAGGGAGACACAGAATCGGAAGCAGGCTCCAGGCTCTGAGCAGTCAGCACAGAGCCCGACACGGGGCTCAAACCCACAAGAGCAGCGAGATCATGACCTGAGCTAAAGTCAGATGCTTAACTGACTGAATCACCTAGACGCCCCTGAAGGGGTTTTAATACAACTGGAATTTCTGCTGGGAAGTACTAATCTAGAACTAATAACTTAGGGATACCTCCTTTATTCAAATTTTGGAGAGGAATACTATCTTAATAATAAAAGTATATAACAAGAACTATTAAAAACTTGAAAAAATATTTGACATACTTCAACTATGTCTATCTAAGAGCACAAATAACAAATCTCAATACTAAAAAGCCTACATTCATGGGCCCCCACTTCTGGGTAAAGTTATGGCAAAGTGGGTCCTCACATACATACACACGGACCACACATTAACAGTGGACTAACTAAACAGCATATTCTACACAGACTAATAGAAGCGGATATAATTGTGATGAGTAAAATATGAATTCACTCAAGAGCATTACTGAATTTCCTTACACAGTCTCAGAGTTCGTGTACACTAAAAAGCTTGTTTATCTGTCTCCTTGAAAGTTCCTCATTCTCATAAAGTTTGGGGACCAATACCATTCCATTAACATTCACGGGCAAATCAGCAGTGCCCTCGACCATTGTGGCTTTGTATGTGTCCAGGTAGGTCATGGACATACCCGGGAATTATTCTAGGGAATCACACTTCTACGGCTACTCTCAGGGCTATGCTACAAACATAAATTAGCTCCAGAATAAGTTTAGGGAAGTAAATTAGGAATAGACAATACACATTTTAAAGAATCCTCTTCTCCCATGATGCTTTTAAGTATTCCTCTGGAAAACAAGCTGCCTACTAAGGACCACTTTAGACTCTTTCAAGGAGGAAAGTATTAATCAGGGCTGGAGCAAACGTTGGGTGCATCACCTGGGATGGATTACAACATGCAACCTCTCGAGATGAACAGGAACCCACTGATAAGGTTTTACCTTCTAGGAACAGAACCAAAAACTCTATAACCTGCTCACAGCTGTGACTGTGGGATACTTTTTCTCGAGTGCTTGGTTGAAAAGTACCAACTCTTCCATTGAGACATCATGACCTGACATGAGTGTTGTAACTACATACATTCCTACATATTGGGAATCTGAACTGTCAGCGGGCACCCATTAAATAGCACAAAATATCATGTAAACAAAGTCATTCATATGTAACGATGCCAATTTACATTCTTTTATAATAATGTCAACATCATGTGTATTAATAAGTTTGTCTGAAATGACACGGCCCAGCAATTTTTGAAACCAATGTCATAAGAACTGCATTATTTGGCTCTTAGTAATGTTTATTTTTACATTTGATTTAAGCCCAAATGGATACCTCACAACATATGCAAATGTTTTGATGGAGTTAGAAATTACTTAAATTTTCCTCCATTGAACTCAATAGGCTATGACAAAAAAAGTCTAGCCCATTTTTTACATTTAGCCCTTTTAAATACCACTCAATATTCTTCCTTGGATTTCCTTTACTTAGTAGTTAATTTTTATATCTTACAGTAGTTTAGTAGTTTAAAAGCTCATATTTTAAAAGTAAAGCCATTCCAAATGAAAACAGAGTAGCAGCAGCCCTGCCTACAGATCCAAAAGGTTCTTTAAAAAGAGAGGGGATGGGGGGTGAGGAATGTAAGGAAAGAAAGGTGACCCACAGAATTCGTCATCTGGAATCAGAACTGCAGAGAGCATATTAAATAAAATTTAATTTTAACAGTCTGGATCTCGATTCTATGTATAGTATCTAATAGTAACTCATCCTAAAATAATCTTCCAGTTCGGTTTTAGTAGAGTTGTACCAAAACTGCAATTACCATACCTATTACCATTATAATACTATTACTATTCCATATTTATTGCCTAATAGATGATAAAAACAAACAAACAAAAACCCACAAAAAAACCCCTGCAGAATAACTAAGTCGGTAGGATTGAAATTCCTGCCTACCATTTCACCTTTAACAGGCTGATCTATTAATTTAATAATATTACCTATGATAAAATAAAAAATAATTACATGTCTGTCTGTATAATAAAATACACGCCAAACATGGCAAGGTGGTATGAAAACTTTATATCTTTCTAAATTATTTGTGGCTTTACAAGCATGTTAGAATTATAAATATTTAAAACTGACAGTGACCATGGGACTATGCTAAGCCACTTAACTCCTCATCTGCACCTGTTGGCAGTAAAGGGCTGCGGTTCAGTTTAAAGAATAAGCTTTGGTCTCAGACCTACCTGGGTTCAAGTCCTAACACTGTTGCTTCCTTCCCTGTCTACTAGAAAAGCTATTTAACCGTGCTGTGTTTATTAACGCACAACAGCAAAAGCAGGCTCAGAGTGCCCTGGTCAAACACTAGACATGCCCACAAATCGCCACAGCTATAAGGACTAATCAACTTAAAATTTAATTTGGAATCCAGTAAGCCAAACGCTTAACAAAATCTCACGATGCACCCACTGACAAGAATGGTCAGGTCGAAATCTCATATCGAGAGCCCATTCAAGAAAGGGTTCTCTTCAGGCAGCAATCCCTTTTTAGGTGACTTGATGACTTCATGCATGGCCGACATTTGGGAGGGTAACGAAACAACCCTTCTGGTTTTGGTTTTGTTTTTTTGAAAATGGAACAGAAAGAGTTTTTTATTTTGTGATAATACCTTAAAAATATGAAGCTAAGATATCACAGTCTAAACTATCATTATAAAATCCGTCAAAATGACTAAAATGAATGTAATACTATTCATATTGCTCATCTAGAAAATAGATGTTGGTTTAGAAAAGGAGGCTGCGGGTACAGAAGCACTACTAACGGCACTAATAGGAACACAATGAATTATTCTTCGTTTTACTTCATGTTTTTCAATATTATATGACTGGTCATCTGCAATTATGAAATTTATTACTACATACCTATCCTTCCATGAGTCAAATTTTAAACCAAATTAAATCTTCTATGCCAAGATGAGCTGAGCGCCTCCAGAACAATTTGGTCCATATATCACTTTAGAAAAGAAAATTCTATGGACACACAGCCCTGCTGTCACCCAGGCAAACACATACAAACTACGAGAAGCTTTCACTTGGGTGAGTAATTTTTACAATGGTCATAAAAATGTTCATGTTTACTTTTTCTTTACAATGAATATTCAACCTCAAGAGGGACAAATACGTCTTTAAAGCATATACTTTGGGTACCAGACTTAAGACCAAGATAAATACTTAAGGCCTTTACAGAACATTTTAACTCTAGAATCTGTTATAACAATTTCTACATATGTTTTTTCTTTTAAATCCCAGATTCTCTTTGTGTTTTGCAATAGCTTTAAAAAAGGACACTCATAGATATCCTAGCTAAAAACATTTATGCAGAAAAAGAAGGTGCCACCTTCTAAAATCCTTTAGGAAACAATGCATAGCAGGCATTAATTATATACACTCCTTTGATTTTCTCATGAATTACAGTACGTTCAACTGTGAATGAAGGCTGAGTTTAAAAGTGTGGTTTTCTTTTATCATTCAGGGCATATGCTTTTAATCTCTTAAGATCAAAATAATTCAAATAACGTTTTAAAAATGAATTTTGTTACAATTTTACCACGACCTTTAAATTTTTTTTTTTTTTAACATTTATTTATTTTTGAGACAGAGACAGAGCATGAACGGGGGAGGGTCAGAGAGAGGGAGACACAGAATCTGAAACAGGCTCCAGGCTCTGAGCTGTCAGCACAGAGCCCGACGCGGGGCTCAAACTCACGGACCGCGAGATCACGACCTGAGCCGAAGTCGGTCGCTTAACCGACTCGACTGAGCCACCCAGGCGCCCCTTACCACGACCTTTTACTAATGAGCTTTGTAGATCCGTGTGCTCACGCCACTCAAGTGCACCAATTTTTCCCTGTGTTTGTAATACTCTGTATTTTGCCTTTGTTTTAAATACACATATCCTAAATAAATATAACACGACAGGCTAATTAACCTAATTTTCCACTGATCATGAAATTAGAAAATTATTCCCTCCACCGCTGCCGCTTCCACATTGATACTCTTCATCAACCATACAGCAGGCTGCGACGGTAATTCTGTGCTTGATTCCTGCCCTAGGAATTCAGTACAACTCCAGCCATTCTGTGAAACGAGACCTGTTCTAAACAGCATCCAACCCAGTGCCTTCACCTTGGCAAGGAAAGAGTCCACTGAAGATGAGAAAACAGTTCTGTTTTGGAAATGCCTTCTATCTTTGAGTCATCAAATTGCCAAGGAGGATTCAAGGGAAGGCCTCCTCCACATCTGTGCATCATTTTGTGTAGGAGGAACATCAGCCTGGAGTCCCTCATTTATTTCTAATCTGGTGACTCCCGTTGCCTTCAGTGGTTATGTCTGCGGCTCTCGTACTCTGCTCAAGTACCAGGGTGGGTACTCCACAGCTAGTTCTACTTGCCTAGGACAGCTACCCTGGATAGGTGCACTTTCCTCGTTGAGACTTCCCAATGCCAGAAGAATTATGTACCTGAGGAGGGTGATCTGTTATCGCTAAAAAGCCATTCCTAAATACAATCCGCATGCCTATGCCTAGAAAACATAAGATGGGTCTCCATGGATTTTAGTCAATTATACTTTACATGTCAGTGGATAAGTTGAATCACTAGGACTAGCTTTAATCACATTTCTGTTAAAAAAAAAAAAAAAACAAAACACAAACATTTTGGGACACCGGGGTGGCTCAGTCGGTTAAGGGTCCAACTCTTGATTTCAGCTTAGGTCATAATCTTATGGTTGTGAGGTTGAGCCCCCTGTCTGGCTCTGTGCTGAGTGGGGAGCCTGTGTAAGATTCTCTCTCTCCTTCTCCCTCTGCCCCTCTCTCGTGCTCTCACTCACTCTCTCTCTCTTAAAGAAAAAAGATTGTTTACAGAAGATCTTAGGACTTATTTTAAACTAAATTCAAACTAATGCCTTACAAATGAAAAACATGACTTTACCCTTTCCATTCCCATCACAAAGATTCCATGAGTTCCCTGTTGTACTTGAATAAAAAAACAAAAACAAAAACACAATTATTTGCTAAAAGGAGAAACACAAACTTCAGTGGTCACTGAAGTTTAGAGGGTGTTACTTCAAAGCTTTTACTGATGCTATTTTATTCTACTAAACTACAAAGTCAATTGAGGAAAACTAGTATTTTCTTGAATGAAATTTATATATGTTTATAAATTTATGTATGTTTTGCTTTTTACTTTCAGCAATATTTAAGCTCAATAAAATAGTTAAGGATTCTATTCAACTTATTTTCTTTCTGAAAATGAGGAAAAATTTAGGCTAACTGCTAAAGACTTCAATATAGTATAATTTCCTCTTGAAGACCCTGACATTTTTCCTTCACAGGGTAGACTTCATTCATTGCGAACCTTCCTTCTAATGGAATGGATTAAACTGTTACCAACATTGCTTGGTAGGTTAATTTACAAACAGTCATACATATTGAAAAATTAAGAAACGGCTTTCACAAAATCTCTGTTCTCATAAGAAAAAAAAAAAAAGATTCTAATTCCTGGGGATATATACTATGCCCTGAACTATGACTTCTGGTCAAAGGACTACCTAGGCTGTAACACCAGGGCAAACTCTTTAGGAATTTCCTTCCAAATGGCAACAACAGAAATTCACTGTCAAAATGAATAGAACATTCTTATGTCACTTGATTGTAAAAATTGACAATTTTTTTTTGTTGAAAATTTTTTTTTGTTTATTTGTTTTTTGGTAAAATATAGAGAATCCCAGACTCTGCTAAATTTCCCCAGAATCTTTCATTCTGTCCACCTCCACCTTTAAAGTCCATCTTTAAAGGATTTTTACTAGTGTTTGAGACTGTTGAACAATTCAGATTTAAATAAATAAAACTTACCACTTGGAGAATGTCTTCATCTTTTGGCATAACACTAAGTTCCAATGTTGTATCACTGAAATTGAATATATATAAAAATTATTTTAGGGGAGGGGCAAGGGTATACAAAAGACATAAAAAATAGCTCAGAAGTATCTGTTAAATTTGCTTACAAGTTTAATTTTTGGGTTTTTTTTTAATCTTTACTTTTCAAACTCAAATCATTAAAAAAAGAAGTCACTTTTATATATACAAGCTAATTATGAACGAAAGAAGGCATCCTGCCATATGTTAGAGCTATTTATAACCAGGTAAATCTTCTTTATAATGTGTTTCTAATTTAGGAACATGAAGTATATTACTTATGTTAAATACTCCTGGAACAAAGCTCTTCAGCATATATTTATTTATTATTTTAATTCAAGTCACAGAAAGAATTATAATTTTTACCACATATTTTCACTATTTATCAAGTTAAAAATATAGTCACATGAAAATAACCAAAGAACCCTCAAATTTAACATTTTAAGTAATATTAAACATCTCAATTTTGAAATATTCCCTTTTGGCCTCAGAAGTGAAGGAAATCAGAGTTTACCATCATAACTATCAAAATGACTCATTTCTAAAAAGTATATAGTGTCTCAACTATTAGCTTTCTTCTCTGACTTAATTTTAGAGGCCTTAGAGAAACGGCTCAAAGTCTCACTTTATTTTGGTACTATAACTGCCCTGTTAAAAATGATAGAGAAGTTTCTCTAGGTTCAAAAAAGCACAAAGGGGTGAATTATACTGAGTCCTGTGACCTGGAATTACATTTAGAAAAGGCAAGGATGGTGGGCTATCTCCATCAAGTGATTCAGTATCTAACCTAACAATATCAGACAGATTTTTTTCTTCCCCCAATACAATTCAAGAGATGAAGAAACAATCAACAACAAAAAAAAGAAAACGAAACCTAATAATTTACTGGTGTCACTTTTCGTTCGATTTGAACTTATTATGAGGTTCATAAATGCTGAGAATAGTAAACTGTAAGAACCACAGGTTCAAATAAATTTTATTGATAAAATATGTAGGTACTTGTATTTCAGTATTTAGAGCTGGTAGAAAATACATACTGATGCTTAGATAAATTCTTCTGCAAGGATACATTTTTACATTAATATACTGCAGAATCTCAATGGCTTTGTGCTGCATTATCCATTTGCTACCAACTGCAGACAAAAGGAACAGAATTTTTTAAAAGAAAATAAGATAATCAAAAAAACAGTTTTCCTCTATTTTTCAAATTGCTTTATTGGCTGAAAAATCAAGACTGTCATTCCAAAGTGTTATTATTCTGAGAGACGAACTGCACCAGGAACAAAAAAACAAAAAAAAACTTAATGTGGATTTTGAGTAACAGAGATTAAGTCGTGGTTACTTGGAAAAATACCATTTTTAAAGAAGAGATGTTAGCAAATACACGAAAAATTCTTAAATTACAAATTGATAAGATACATTGGTGTACGTATAATGACCTAAATTATTTCAAGGGAATAAAAATTTGGGTGACCTCCCCACTGCCTCTGAAGTGGCTTTAAATTTTTCACCAGTCCCCTGTTCTCTCCGATACTTGAGATCAAATAGGGATCACTGTCAGGAACACCTAGAATCTAACATCAGACGCAAGATTTAAGATTTGCTTTCTCTAAGAATTTCATTAAATAGTAAAACAGTAAGAAGAATACTTGGAGAGCAATAAATCCCAATCACATCATCTAACTGCAAAAATGACAATGCATTAGGGCATTAGTGTAAATAACTTAGATTATATCATGAAATGCTTTAGACATGGTTGGAGGACTCTGATAAAAGTCTTCAGAAAATAGTGAACTTCAATTTAATTATAATAGGGATGATCTGGACAAGGGGACCCCAGTCATGGCCAGTAGCATCTGACAGGAATTCAATTTGGTAACCACTTTGGCTTTCAATTTATTTATTTATAATTAAGAAAAATGTTCTCGGTGTGTGGTAGACAGGAAGAGAGTAGGACTAAGTTATCTTTGAGATCTCACAGTCTCTCTACACATATTTATTTGCCTTTAGAATTCAAAAGTCTCTCATTCTGTAGAACGTAGGTGAGAGATGGATTCAAAGAGAATTTCTTTCTGTCTTTATTAAAACAAATGAATAAATTGGAGCCAAGAATGTGATTCCATAAGGTATATAAAGATATCTAAGGAAGAGGTTTTAAAAATTACATTGGCTTTCATGTACATTTTTGCTATAAACAAATTACAAATTTAATTGTCATTTCATTTAAATCTAAACTCTGTTCCTTTCAGATTCTAAAGGACTTTAATCACAAATCTGACAGATTTGCTAAAGCAAAGCCACCAAGTTAAGCCACCATCAGGTAGTTCAACCTTGGCAATTCTCAAATGCGTTATCCACTTTAAGGAAAAGTCCCGCTTCTCCACATCCCATTGTAGGGTATAGACATTAATGTATTAAGTGTACTTGCTCCGCTGATTTATAAACACCCATCTTTGGCCAAAATTAATCCTATTTCAGGATCTTACCTGTTCTGAATTAAAGCAATTACTTGGGAATAGGTCTTTCCAATAACACTTTCTCCATTGACTTTTATAATTCGATCACCTACAAAGAGGAATAAAAAAAAAAAAAAAACCACATGCGGAATTCCTTAAAAAGTCATTTCTGAATACTTTTGAAATATTTTTTTTAATGTTTACTCACTTTTGAGAGACAGAGAGTGATCGGGAGAGGGGCAGAGAAAGAGGGAGACACAGTATTTGAAGCAGGCTCCAGGTTCTGAGCTGTCAGCACACAGCCCGACACGGGGCTTGAACTCACGAACCATGAGATCATGACCTGAGCTGAAGTCGGATACTTAACCGTCTGAGCCACCCAGGTGCCCCAACTTTCAAAATATTTCTTAATGTACTTATTTTTAACATATTCTTGTTCATTATCTTTTAAAGTATCTTTCACAAAAATGAATCTAAATTTTAATACATACAACTTCTGATGAAATAGAGCTAGGTCTTAAGGGCCCCAGGCAATGATGAGTTTAGAAATGCCAAAAGGTATAGTCACCAAGTGGCTCTAGCTATACTATTTATAACCCTATCACTTGTTTTCTGAGTTGCAGAACTCCTAGCTTTTTCTCTGTTTACCCTGTCATCTCTGATAGAGAAGCATCGTTCAGTGCGCTTAGACAGTTGATTGTTTTTATTACCTTGCTATCCTCTACTTTCAGTCTCATTTCCTTGTAGTATCCTCCCAACACATTTAGTTTTTTTTATTAGTGCTATATTACGGAACTTGAATATGGGTGTGCACCTGGTTTTGGCTTTCTGTATATTAACTTGTTCTTCATTTTAATAAAGAAAAGGACATTTGGATTACTAGTAAGAATTCAGGGCAGCAGAAAGGAAAAGACTGAGAGAGAAAAGATATGGGAAATAGAAAAAAAAAAAAGTACTTTCTGTGTGCTTCTCACAGCATCTCCATATCTTCCTGCCTTTGTGAGGCTTAGGATAAGATAGGAGATACATTCCGGGTAATGGAATCCCACATGTACACTGATATACATGTTAT
This sequence comes from Herpailurus yagouaroundi, assembly GCF_014898765.1. Taxonomy (NCBI): domain Eukaryota; kingdom Metazoa; phylum Chordata; class Mammalia; order Carnivora; family Felidae; genus Herpailurus; species Herpailurus yagouaroundi. Next base: position 11,349,338 of record NW_024412434.1, on the reverse strand, counting down.
ACACATTAATCAGATTAGGATTAGGCTTACTTTAACTATGACAGAAGAGATAATCAATAAATAGTGCATCCTAATAAATCTTAGTGGCAACATCCGCTGATTGTACTATTTATAGCTGAAAAGACTATACTTTATTCAAAAGGCAGTAAAACATAGTTTTTTACTAATTTCCATTTAAATTATTTCATATTGACAACAAAAAGAGTAACTATTTTAGTGTGTGCATTCACCTAAACTAAATCTCTTAGTTTTTACTAAAATCACAGAGGGGCACCTGGGTGGCTCAGTTGGTTGAGTGTCCGGCTTCAGCTCAGGTCATGATCTCATGGTTCGTGGGTTCAAGCGCCATGTCACGCTCTGTGCTGACAGCTCAGAGTCCAGAGCCTGCTTCAGATTCTATGTCTCCCTCTTTCTCTGCCCCTCCCCTGCTCAAGCACTGTCTCTCTCTCTCTCTCAAAAATAAATAAACATTAAAAAAAATTAAAAAAAAAAAAGACTTGCTGAAATCACAGATCACAAGAGTATTTTAGAACAGTTACCAGACCGCATCCACAGATACCTACGGATGAAGCAGGACTTGCCTTCCACTGCAGACTTAGCTTATTCTTTGCAGTGCAAATTAGTTAATTCACTTCTGGCAGATAAGGTACTTCCAAATCTTGGATCTCCAAGATTATTTCAATTATGCCAATAAACATCTTTATCATTTGGCTTTTTTGTAATCCTCATCAAAATTAAATGTATGCAAAACAGGTGCTTTTAAAAGGGCCCCCAAGAGTCCATTCTCTAAGTGGTAACTAAAAGTGCTCCTAATTTATAATTTATATTAAGTTATTTCTGTCCGAACCCATCAGTTTGGGTATCAAGAAACACACAGCTAAGTAGGTTTCAAAAATAATAATAACTGATGCAGAGGCATAGGAAAAAACATACAGGAGATAAAAATGTGGAAAATGAAATATGGAAGAAGGAAGAAATGAAGTAAAAAAGAAATTACGAGGTATTGTTTAAAGAAAAATATTAGCACCTGTGCATAATCCAGCTTCAAAAGCAGGTCCCCCTTCTTTAACCTGTTTAACAAATATGGTGTCCATTGGTTCCAAGCGGTTTCTTGGTTTTCCTGCAGAAGAAAAAAAGCCCAAGGCATGATTTTATCTCACAATATTTTATTAAAATGCCAAAAGAGAAAATGGTATTTTAGGCAACGAAGCAAAGATTTTTAATGAAGCGTGAAACACATATCCTGAATATGGATGCTAAAATCATAATTTAGGAGTTTTCATTAATTCAAACATTTATTTTGCCTCTTCTAGAACACAACCACCATCACAATAGTAATGGTTTGCATTTAGTAGGGACATTCTGTATGTAAGTTGCTACATTAAAGACTATGCATGCCCTGAGAACTAATTTCCACAGCACTTAAGTGTTGCTACCATTACTGCATAAAAGAGGAAACTGAGGCTAGGATAGATTAAATCCTCCCAGGTCACATAGCTAGATTTCACAGGCAGTACGCACTCTACTGCTCTTTAACACTGCATTGTGCTAAGCATTAAGTTATAATGATGACTAAGACTCAGTCCTTTCCCTTCAGGGGCTCTGGTGGGAGACAGACATACAAACAAAATGATATTGTAGTATAGAAAACAATAATAAATAAAATATACAATCATAGCAATGACAAGCGCATGATCAACTCCGTAAGTCAATATTTCACAATCTATCGATGGATCACCTGCATTAACACTGAAAGTGCTTGCTAAAAATCCATGTTTCAGGGTCCAATCAGAAATCTGCTTTGTCAACGAGTTTTCCAGGCGATTCTTGTATACACTAACATTTGAGAACAACTTACAGTTTCAATAAAATAGAAATCAAGGGAAGATTCCCGGATGAGAGGGCATTTAAGCTAAGTGATAAGCACCAAGGCAAGGACTGTGGTGGGAGGTAAGGCGAAGAGGTAGACAGCGGTTCTCAAAGTGTGGTCCCCAGACCAGCAGCATTGATATAACCAGGGAATGCGTTACAAATGGAAATTTGGGGACTCCATTCGAGACCTACTGAATCAGAAACTCTTGAGATGATTGTGATGCACACTCATGCTTGGGAACCACTGAAGTAGAAGACACAGCCCTGACTCTTAAAGAACTTGACTGAGAAAATGAAGCACATATATATGCATGGAATAATATAGTAATATATGTTAAATTGCAATGCTAGGCAAAAGATGAGTGTCAAATATTAAAAGTTTACATTTCTTGCCATATAAAACTAAATTTTCATCATGGTGTATCACAAAGGTGGCTCGAAAAATTCTTAATAAAGGAATATATCTCAGTAGATTCCTTTACATATTTAGGAATTCCTCTGAAGTCGTGAATGGCTAAGTCAATCACTTATAATGCAACAGGGTATAGTGGAAATTGCTTGTTTTTAGAAGCCAGTAGATATGGATCCAAATCCTTGCTTTGCCACTTGATAATCTAATTGCAATTAAGTAAACACTTCTACTTAAACAAACTATTAACTTTTTCTTCTATAATAGAGATATTCTATATTTTTACATTCTTAAAGAGTTTCCACAAAGGCTAAATGGAGTAATTCCTCAGTCAATGTACATTTCCACTCTCCAAAGCGCTTAAATGAAAACTAGTGACATATTTTTATGTCTTTAAGAATTAAAAACTTGAAAAGTAATAAAAACACACTTACAAAGTACCTACTATCCAATTTAAAAAATTATAAATATACTGTATATCATATATCTTCCCAAAGAAACTTTATACAGCCTTCTATGTTCAGATGACATGAAAATATTATAAACCCTTTTGTCATTTCTGATGACTGCTTTCTCCATGAGCTTTGGAGGAAAAAAAGAACTAGTGTTGGTTCAATCCCTACTATAAAGAAGAATGTCCTAATTCTTAAGAGATATCTGTTAAAGTAGTTAGGGACTAATTGTTAGGATTATATGATTACATCTCTATAATTATATCTGCAACTTAACTTTCAAATGGGTTGGGAGAAAAAATAAACCAAGATACCCACACCCCACACCCCCCAGATACACATGTGGATAGGAGGTAAATGAAGCAAATATAGCAACATGTTAGTTGCTGAACCAAGATGGACAAGGTTTTTGCTGTGTGTTGAAAATTATAATAAAAAGCCAGGGGAAACTTCCTGTGGATGTCAGGCTTTATTTTTCTTCACAGAACTTATCACTCACTACTTAAAATTACATTTTTATTTGCTTGCCTTTTGGCTGTTTGTCCCTCCCACTAAAATGAAGAGCAGGGATTTTTATCATGTTCTCTGATATCCACAGTACCCACCACAATGCCTAGTGCAGAACTGGTATTCAATAAAGTTATTCAATGAATAAATAAATTTATTATTTAGTTTGATTCTCATAACAAGCCTTCGGGATGGGCATTATGATCCTAATATTGTCATTGTACCCGAGAGGAAACAGACTAAGTACCTTATAAAGAGGCAGAGTAGGGATTTGAACTCAGGTCTGAATCCAAACATGGTGTTCCCTGCTGCTTCAAAAATAATTGAACTATTTATTCTTTTATCAAGCTTTACTGAATACAAGTAGATAGTCCGCTTATAAAGACTTTGAATAGAAAAAAAGTTTCTTTTCAGTATCACTCACTTAAAATGCAATTACTTAATTTCAATCAAGTCCGTAATCAGTCTAGGTCTCTCTGTAGCCAACTCAACATTTACAGGAGCTGGCATTGAAAGAAAACCATCTACTTTTTCTTAGCTAGAGATTTGAGGGTTTAACTAAGTTTTACTGAATCAAGTCATTGCTTTCATGGAAAGATTTGTACAATAAAAGAGAAGAAACACTTTTCTCATTAATGTTTTCTGGTCCACTATGTCCGAAAGGTGATTATACCCTACTTATATTTAAAAATACAAAATGTAAATGACATTAATAATTTCTATTAAAAAATTAAAAGTTAGCTGGATAGCAATGTAGTAAACCCAATAGAAAATTTCACATATACGGAACAGATGTAGTCCAAAATAATTTTGTTTTAATTTCTATAAAAGAAATATTAACTTTGCAGTGATTGTCATTACAAATCCAGAGACACTTTGTCATTGACAAATCTTTCAATACACTGTGCCTGAAAGCATATGAAGGTGGAAAAGACTGAATAAAATAGGGGCCAATATTATAGCAGAAACTATTACATCTACTGAGAATTACACTTTTGATTCTTGTTGTCACTTGTCTTTCTGAATTTTCTCTAAAATCTGACTTACTATTGCTACCTAGATATTATCCGATTCCTTCTGGACAATAGAAAATTGATATCCCTTCATTACAGACAGGTTTCACTACAAAACATACTTCTTTTCAAATTCCATGCTCCTTGACTCTAAGTCTTGAATTAAACACTTGGCTCATTAATTTTAAGAGTGTCTTCTTTTTATAAGATGGACAGAGAACGACAAATACCATATGGTTTCATTTCTATGTGGAATCTGAAAAAAAAAAAACAAAAAACAAAAAACAAAAACAGACTCAAATTCAGAGAATAAACTGGTGGTTGCCAGAAAGGAGGGAGGTTGGTGGGCAGGTGAAATAGGTGAAGAGGATTAAGAGGTAGAAACCTCCAATTATAAAATAAGTAAGTCACGGGATGAAAAGTACAGCATAGATAATACAGTCAATAATATTGTAATAACTTTGTGTGGTGACAGATGGTAACCACGCTTACATAGCAAGCATTTCGTAATATATATAAACGTCAAATCACTATATTGTACACCTGAAACTAATATATTCTGTCAGCTATACTTCAATTAAAAGTTTTAAAGAATTTTTTAAAAGAAAAAATAATTTTGAAAACCATCTTCTCTTTAATATATCCTACTGAAACTGGAAATGAAAAATATCAGATTTAAAATGTGTGTTTATTCAATCTTTTGTGTCCCTGGTTTTTTTTGTTTTGTTTTTCATTTTTTGTTTGTTTGTTTGTGTTTTTGTTTATAAGTAGCCTCCACGCCCAACGTGCAGCTTAAACTCACAACCCTGAGACCAAGAGTCACGTGCTCTACTGACTGAGCCAGCCAGGCACTCTGTGTCTTTAGTTTTTTAAGTCAATTTCCAGATGTGCAAAACTAAAAGTCTGATCCTGAGTTGTGGTAATTCATAAGGAAAAATGATTTCTTACTTCTCTGTATTATCATCTGGCAGGGCCAGATAGCTTCCCTGGCAATTCTTAGTGAAAAGCCTCTTTTAATTCTACATCTGTGTTTTATACTTTCTCATTTTTTTTAAAGAACACATAGGACATGCTTCAAAGAACTGTTAAATACCTTTTTAAAAAAGGTTTTTTTATCTTTATTTTTGAGAGACAGAGTGTAAGCGGTGGAGGGGCAGAGAGAGAGGGAGGCACAGAATCCGAAGCAGGCTCCAGGCTCTGAGCTGTCAGCACAGAGCCCGACACGGGGCTCGAACTCACAAACTGTGAGATCATGACCTGAGCTGAAGTCAGACGCTCAACCGACTGAGCCACCCAGGCGCCCCACGTTAAATACCTTATTCAAGTGTCATTTCCTTGATCTTATCAAAAAAGAAAAGAAAAGAAAAGAAAATGTATCTTTTTAGCACACACATATAGTTAAATCTTTCTGTATCTGAGAAAAGGAAGTAAAAAGACAAGAATTTGAATAATCTAAATGGCTAAACGACAATGGCTATGTTATTTAAGATACAGTTAATAAAGACTTAAACAAGAAGATATAAACACATATATGAATTTACTTGAATATTAGACTTTGAAATCAGGGGGGAAAAGCACGTATTTTTACATTATACTAAATACTGAAAAATAATGAGTAAAAAGGAAGGAAGGAAGGAAGGAAGGAAGGAAGGAAGGATGAAAGAAAGAAAGAAAGAAAGAAAGAAAGAAAGAAAGAAAGAAAGAAAGAAAGAAAGAAGAAAGTAAGTGTAGGTAGTGATTGCCTTCCAAATACTGGATGAATATCCAGGTAGATGTGATTTTTATTCTCCATAGCCCGTATATGGCAGTAGCTAACAGCTTGGACCTTTTAGGCAGATTATGTGGTTTAAAATCCTAGCTCTGCCATTTATTTTCCAGGGAGGGGGGTATCAAATTATACAAGAGTTAGTTGTCTCTCAGAAATTCAATTTAATTGGGCATCCTGTATTTTATCTGGCAACCTCACCTCCCTGTGATTTGAGACAAATGATTTATTTGTGATCCAGTTAACTCATCTGAACAATGAGGATGATGGTAACACATCCCCACCTGACAAGCCTGTTATGAGGATTAAAAGAGATAATCCATTAAAATGCTTATATAATGTCTAATACAAGTAGGTATTTAATAAATGTTATTACTCTGCTAGACTGATAATAAACGTCCAGAAGGTTTACATACAGATCAGGGATAAATGAGCCAGGGGGCCTGTCACTCTGAAAGTACTTAATTAAATCCTGGTTGAAAAAGAGTATCTCTACAAATGTAACTGCCAGATTATGGGAAAGTTGAGGAATATAAACCAAACACTACAGAACGCTAACGAGAAGAAGGTCGAAAAAAATTAAGGGATTGCACTAAAAAGTCTCCAGTAACTGACATGAACTACACACCTGTTTTCAAAAAAGACTGGTGTTGAAACCAGTGTGCTACATCTCTAGGCCAGTGGGCTTTGTCGGTTAAGAAAGATTATTTAGGGGCACCTGGGTGGCTCAGTCAGTTAGCGTCTCACGATCTCATGGTTCATGAGATTGGGCCCCATATCGGTCTCTGTGCTGACAGAGCAGAGCCTGCTTCAGATTCTCTCTCTCCCTCTCTCTCTGTCCCTTCCCCACTCGTGTTCTCTCTCTCTCTCTCTCTCTCTCAGAAATAAACATTAAAAAAGATTATTCAAACCTATAATAACTTTCTTCTTTAGAGAATGCTAAAATCAAAATCACTTGCAACATGTAAATTATTTCAAAATCTAAACTTAGGATAGAAGCAAACAGATTAAAGCAAATAGATTATTTTAAGAAGTGACAGTTTTGAAGTATGCCACTTGCAAAAAGGACCCTGTAATGAATATCCACAGAGTAACAGGTGTAAGTCAGGGAATCCTGTAGTTCTGGGGACAAGAGAAAAATATTTCTTAACAGAGTGAAAAAATATATATACGTTTTTTTAAAAAAAAGTTGCTATTTATTTTTGAGACACAGAGAGACAGAGCATGAGCTGGAGAAGAGCAGAGAGAGAGGGAGACACAGAATCCAAAGCAGGCTCCAGGCTCTGAGCTGTCAGCACAGAGCCTGATGCGGGGCTCGAACTTACGGACTGTGAGATCATGGCCTGAGCCAAAGTCGGACGCTTAACCGACTGAGCCACCCAGGCGCCCCTATACTTTACACAAAGAAATACCATCCATGTTTTAAACAAAAACAAAGCAATAGAAAATAATGGCTACCACTGAGATTAAGCTTTTAAAATTCTTCCTTCTCTCTGAGTTCTCAAGGTTGCTGCAGAACAATTTTTTAAAAAATGGAACCAATCTTCTCATTTATAATGAGAGTTAATTTTTTTAAGTATTCTTTTAATTTATTTCTTTGTTGTAAAAAAAAAAATCTCTACACAAGAGAAAACCGTTGAACTTAAACTGTGCTTCATAGGAAAGTTATACAAGCCTTGGAAGAAGTATACTCCCACAAAGGTGGAGATACATCACATAATGGAACATTAAAGCTCCAGGCATTAATTATTTAAAGAAAATCAATTAAATAGCTTATTGAAATTGATATTTAGTTTTCAGTCCAAAAATAAGTGAAACCACAATGTAGATTGAAATAGATACCAGAGTTAAATCTAAATAATGAAAAATGAGCTCAGCTTCTTTTGGATGGGTAATAGATTGCCACAGGGGAGGAAAAAAAGGTTATGCAGAAGAATTTAGTGAGCAAAAGTTAGGAATTATAAATCTACTTTAAGGCAGAAAACAAACGGGGGGAAATAAACACCAAATTCAGGCTAGTGATTACCTCTGAGGAAAGAGAATAGGGAAGGAGTAATATAAAACACCTTAACCATACTTATAATCATTTATATCTTGGGGGGGGGGCGATTAGGGAAGGGGGAGCTGGAATTGGGGGGAAGGATGTGAGACGGTAATACGACAAATACAGGTGGCAAGCATTTGGAAGCCACATTTTTTCCCCTATATTTTCTGTTTGCCTGAAATATTTCATAACCATTTTTAATTGCTAAAAACAGGCTTCTAATCTTTATTTTGGGGGTCTGGTTTGCTGATGGCATACAAGATTACCCTAAGAGCCTAACAGAGACACATTGTCTAACAAGCAAAAATCCATATATATCATTATGAAGCAGCAGCCAATTTAAGAAGACTGATATGGCAGGTTATTGGGTACTCCATTTCCTTTGGTTGTGGCAGAAGCACTAATTAAAAAAAATAAATATATGCCATTTTATTAAATCTAGGTATTCCCAAATTTCTACTAAAGGTGCTCTCATTTCCAGAGTGATGGCTAGTACTTTAAAACTGTATCTCCCAAGCCTCCAATCTGCAGCTCCAACAATTATGAGCTTCAAACCTCAAATTCCAATAACCTCTGGACATTGTAAAATGTTGCCTGCTGGGGCTCAGTCAAATTATATCTATTATAAGCAAACACATATTCTCTACTCAACCTCATCTTCAAGTACTATCAGGTGAAACATAATGAAATAAAATCTGTTAAATACGAAAAAGCAGACCATATTCTACTTAATCATGATACACTTTCTTTCAACCCACACCCATCTGATTATTTTTGTTTACTTTTCACTGCAGAAAATGTCCAGCATAGACAAAACAGTAGAATAAACCCCCATGAACATGACTTAAATAGCTGCAAAAACCCTGCCAGTCTTGTTTCACTCCTGCTTACTTTTTTCCCTAAAGTATTTTAAAGCAAATCCCAGATATCATGCCAATTCATCAAGAAATACTTCAAATACTTCAGCATACATCACCAACAAATAGGAACTCTACTTTTTCTTAAGGAAAGATAACAAAACCCTCCCATAGTTCTCCAAACTATGTAATACTCTCCAAGGTGTGGATAATATAAACAGACGACAAACACAACCTTGCCTTCTACATTCATTGTCCCAAATGCCTACTTAACATTAATGAAAAGCAGTATGGCATGACATAGAAATGACAGCACCAAAAGCTATGAAATAAATTTAGAAAGGTTTCACGTGTAAAACACCACAGAACTCTAAGTTAAGTTCCCAATCAAGTTAACTGTTCCCAATGAATGCTCTCTACGTATTCTAATTCAGTGAGGTCATCCGTGTGAGAGAACATACCCTACATGAAAAAGTCCAGCATACAGAACAGTGCTTGGCATATGACAGATGACCAATAAATATTCACTACTGACTTATTCAAATTACAGCCCTAGAAGATATCAATAGTAAAACTGCCCCAATCCAAGTCAGAGATATGTTTCAGGAACAAAGCTCTTACACCGCAAATGACCTGCCGAAGAATCTCCCTCAAATAAAAGGAAAATGCTGCCACTTAGTAGCAGTTTGAGTAAAATACCACTAGGTGTCAGACATGAATCAAAATTTTCTGGCATGACATCTATTTAGACAAGAAAGACTCTGGAAGAGTGTTATTCATTCAACAAATATTTACTGAGCTCATAAATGTGCCAGGTGCTGATTATCCTACAATGAACACAACAGTTCTGGGATCTGCCTTCTGGAGTATCTGAAGTTTATGAAGCATCATTTTTCCTCTCTGAAGTTTCAGGAATTTCACAAAGTATGTCTCGCGTGTAGATTCACAGCCCTGCCATTCCTGTTGTGCTGGATTTTAATTTCTCTGCAAACCCAGAAAAATGTGCTACAGTGTTCTAACCACAAGCAGCTATCTTTCCATCTGTGTATCTTTCCATTTTACCATCGCTGGACCCCTTGACCAATGAAATTTGCCCCTCACATTGTTATCAAGCCCTTCCATCTTAAAAAGGAGGACTTACCAGGCTCCCCCAGAAATCACTCTCTTTCTTGCTAAGAACACTCATGGATCAACAAAATCCAACAGCAACCTCCACTTCCTTTTCTCCTTGACCTTCCAAAGCATTCCATTTGCCAATCTCCAACTATGGAGAATTCTGTCCAGATGCCCACTCTGCTCCTATTCTTGGCCTGCTATTTCAGCATAACCTATAACCCAATGATTTACAGTTTCCAAGTTCAGTGAAGTTCTTGGTACTGCTCACTGAACCTTCAAGGTTGCGGTTTCAAACCTCCAAAAAATCTTCTTAAACTGGCTATTCCATCTTGATTTCCTCACACTAGTTGGATAACTTTGCCTCTTACGGCACCATACCTCGATGGCTATATCCTCATTTTTTAATCTTTGCCCACATTCATACTTCCTTTTGCTCCACCTCAAGGAAGGACTTAGTTACTGGCCTTCTTTAGAACCTTGTTTCCCTCATGGTCTCCTCTCGTGGGTAAAACTTCAGTCAGTCTCTGTTCTTCTCCCCGCTGGACAGAAATACATGTTCTCAGAGACCTACCAAAGCTTCCCAAATGTAAAACAACAATAAATCTTCTCCCTGTCTTTCCACAAAGCTATCATCTCTTATACTCCTTCCTTCCTTTCCATGCTTCCTGAAGAATAGTCTATACTCCTATCCTCATTTCTTTATTTTCAATTCAGGGTTTCTCAGACACTGAGAAGTATGCCGTTGGGGGCAAAATCGCCCACACACCTCACTCCCATGCTCACTGAGGTTCACTGCTCTAAGTTACGTTCCAACCCACGGATATTTGGTTCTCACATCCCATCGGCTCACTGTACTGAAACTATTCTATCTTGCCACTTTGCTACTTGTCAGACTGGGCCCAACAGTATCTTTTTAGTCATCAGCCTAATGAATTTTCTGTGACAAATGGCATGTTATCCACTCCCCCCTTAAGATGACCACCTCTTAATTAGTAGGTCGTCGACTCCTCCTGGTTGTCCTCATACCTTCTAAAACTTATTCTCAGAGTTCCTTTTCTGATTCTTCGTTCTCTGACCATCTCTTGGATGTTGTGTTCCCTAGGGTCCTATCTTTTATTCTGTTTTCATGCTCTCTGTGGTTTCATTTATCCCTAGGACTTAATTACAGCATATAAAATAATGACTTCCAAATCTATTTTCAATCCCCACCTCTATGAGCTCCACACCAAAATTTTCAACTAGGTACTGAACGTTCTACAGGCATCAGAAATGCAACTTATCCCAAACTAAACCCATTTCCCCAGAGGAAGATATGCTTCCCCTCTAGAATCCCGCAGTTAATGCCCCTTCCCCCATCTATCTAGTCATTTATGCTAAGCATAATCCTCCACAAATCAACCATTGTTGGTGACATAAAATCCACCCCCAAGCCCTACCACCAAATCTGGGCAAATATAACTTCCGGGTGTCTCTGATATATCTGTTCCAGAACACTGTTCTTCCTTCCTCCTGATAAAGTCCTATTCATCTGTCAACAGCACAGAGGACATCCCGCCTGAGACCCCCTTCCCTGGTGCTTAGACGATTCCCCCTCTGTACTGTGGTCCTGTCAAAACTGTACACACCTCTGTGGTTGCACTTATAGAATTATATTACACCTTCACTGTCCACCAGAGCAGGAGTTTCTGGAAGCCAAGGCCCATATCTTACATACAGATTTGTTGAACGTATACAGGCCAGGAACTGTTCTGGATTTTAAGCCAAAATAATAAAGTAGAGTTCCTGTTCTACATTCTAATGGAGGAAGAAAATGTTCCACAAGAAACAGGTAGTAGGAGAGATGGTGACAGTGTTAGGAAAAATAATAAGCAGAGTGGGAAGGAGAGGAAAAATGAAAGGCAGGGCTGTTAATACTATCTTCATGAAATGGTCAGGCAAACCCTCTCTAGCAGGTGACATTTGAACAACTATCTGAAGAAAGCCAGGTTAGAGGCCATATTGCTCCCTTCCAAGCAATCAGATTAGCGACTTGTTCATGGCAGTGACTCAACAAATGTTTGCTAAGTGAATGAATAAGCAACAGGAAACATATTTCTATATATAACATATTTAGCATTCGTATGCAAATATTTCTACTCTGAAAAGTTATCTGTTAAACTTCGAAAACAGAGACCATAACTATTACCATTAACTTATTAGCCGTATCTATGAATCACATACTTTGAATGTAGACTAGCTGGAGAGCAATCAGGGAAAAAAAACCAAACGGGACTATCCAGCCAGATGGTGTCTGTGATCAAGGTCTTAAGTCATGCAGCAGCTGGCAAAAGACGGCTCAAAGTCACCTAATTACAGGATCACCTCTGCAACAACATTTTCCGTGGAGAAGTTATTCCAGGGGACAGCCTAGAAAATTAATACTCCAAACACGTACCTTCCTTGACTTTTTCACCTTTATAGCCCTATCCCCAGTTAGCTTTCTGAGACCCTGGATGTCATATATCTTCAAGATTTTAGAACGCTTCCAGAAACTTTTAAAATTGCATTTATTTTCTTGACCACCAAAGTAACTTCATGCCTTTCAAAGTCTTAAAACCTGCTCCAAAAAATTGGATTTCTGACAGTGCCTACTTTAATCCAATCAAATTCCATTATTGTGAAAATGGCTTCCTGGAACTTTTAAGGTGAAGTTATATATATATATATATATATATATATATATATATATATATATTTAACTCACATCTAACTTGACCACCTTAGCAGTGTATTTTACAAAGAGGTTGCCCAAATTCCTACTGAACTCCAGGATTACCACATTTTTGTTACTACTGTCCCAGCTCACACGCTCAGCAGTTATATGAAGTAAGATCTCTAAATTAAAGAAAAAAAAAAAAAGTCTGACACTTTGCATAAAAAGGGGAGAAAGGTGAAAGATAAGAAGGCAGACAAGAGACAATAACTTTCTTCCTCGACAGCGGAGGTACAGACATGAACATGCTGAGTTCTGCAGCTTTGGGAAGAGTCATTTGGGAACAGTGTTTACTCAACAAACATTTGAGCTCCTACCAGGTACTTACTAGGCACTGGAAATTAACAATAAAAGACAGTTTCCTTCCTTAAATAATCTTCGCCCTTAAAGCAATGCATAAAAACACTGTCTTCATAAATACAATGAATAGTCTGGGTATGTAGGAAAATTTCACTTTGCACACGCCGATGATTAATTTTTGATAAGAGATATCATTGCCCCTCTTATTTCTGCATTTTCCTGTATTAGATCTGTGCTGCGGCTACCACCTCCCAGAATCAGGTATAGGAGGAGGCAGAAAACCTCAGCTTGTTTACCATGGAGCAGGAGCAATCACTCGGATTAGCTGTCTCCAAAATATGAGGAGGGATATTCCAGAAGAGAATTAGGGAAACTAACTGTGAAGCATGAAACAATCGGTTTACTTCATCTTATACAAAATGGGCTTCCAAACATTTGAAAATAGCTATCACTTTCTTGCCCTCTGCATCTCTTTTGCAAGCCAAAGGTTCAAGTTCTTTCAATCTTCTCAAAAAATACACATCATAAAATTTATATATATCCTTGCCATCACTGTCTTTGATTTCTGGGGCTCCCCAGTGTTTCAACCATGTCCTATTTAACCACAAGAAGATCTGGGAGCCCTCACTTCCCATCCTTTCCCACCTGTCAAATGGAGATGAATAAAATGAATATCTGAAGTTAACTTATCAATAGCACCATGAAGAATCACTTATCTTGTGTGTGTGTGTGTGTGTGTGTGTGTGTGTGTGTGTGTGTGTATCTGTAAGCTTATACATTTTTATACTAGGAAACATTGCTCATAACAGCAAACTACAAATAACTTCGTAATCTGATTTTATCCATGTTGATAGGACATAAAGATATTTTATTATGACATATGGGCGGCAAATGTTCCAATGAAGTATCGATGTACTAGCAAATTGAGCTACTACAAGGGAATGCACAATTTATATTTGAACCAGAGTGCGTATACATGTGAGCCTAGCTGCTAGACAACATCTCCAAATACTATTAATGTCAACCCTATATGTGCAGGCTACTGAACATGAGCCCCTTCCATTTTAAGAGTTTCTTCACCCAGCAGGCAGAAGAAAAGCCTAAGTCCTAGACAGTTATGAATTAATTAGAAGATTAGCCCACATTTAAGAATAATGTTAACTGAAAATTATGCTTCCACCAACCTGAAAGCTACCTGGGTGCTAAGCAAAGGAAGGGGGAAAAGAGAAGGAAACCAATTTCTAAAAAGTGGCTATAGACCAAACTTCACATTGATTTGCAGGCTAAAAATACAATCGCCTGGTTCTGTATAAAAGCAAACACCAGTCTACTTGAAAACAACTTTTTACTTTTTCACCCTAGATCTCAAAAAATCTCCAGTAATAACTTTTGAAGGTCAACAAACGCAAAATAGTCCAATACATAAAGCAAAAAAAAGCCCAACCTATCCTAAGCTAGAAACAGAAAAAAAAAAAAAAAAAAAAGGAAAGAGAAACAGAGGAGCGCCTGGGTGGCTCAGTCAGTAAGTGTCCAACTTCAGCTCAGGTCATGATCTCACTGCTCGTGGGTTTGAGCCCCAGGTGCTGTGCTGACAGCTCAGAGCCTGGGGCCCACTTCAGATTCTGTGTCTCTCTCTTTTTCTGCCCCGCCCCCACTCATTCTCTCTTTTCTCTCTCAAAAAAATGAGTAAACATTAAAAAATTTAAAAAAGAAAAGAAAAGGAAAGAGAAACAGACCCAGAAAGACTGTTGATAGTGGAATTTCCAGAACCAGATTATAAAACAACTTTGCTTAGCATGTTTGAAGAAATTATTTAAAAAAAAAAGGCCTAAAAATGATAAAGAGAAAACTATAAGAAGCGATCATGTACAGTTTAGTACATTACCCTAAAGAACTTCTAACAATCAAAATTTAAAACTCAAAATTATTAGATATATACTAGAAGAAAATATCCAAAATGCAGCTGGGGAAGACCAAAAACAAAGAGGAAAAAGTAGAGAATTTAGGAGCCATAGGGGACAGAATAAAAACATCTAACATATGTTTAATTGAAGAATTAAGAGATCATTGAAGAATTGAAGAGAGCCTTGAAATACAGATAATATGTGAGGAAACACTGACTGAAAATTTTCTAGAACTGATGACAGACACCCAATGACAGACACAAGAAGCTCAATGAATTGGAAACAAGGAAAATAAAAATAAATTTTCGCCAAGAATGGCCAAACACCAAAATGGCCAAACACCAAAGACATGCAGAAAATCTTAACAGTAGATATGAAAAAAGTTTGCCTTCAAAAAACCAATAAACCAAAATATGAATTCTTATGAGCAAGTATAGAAGCCAAAAAGAGAGTGGGATATGATCTTCAATATGTTGGAAGAAAATATCAACATAAAATTCTGTAGCAACAATCTTTTCCAAAATGACAGCAAAGCAAAGACCTTTCAGAAAAAAACAAACCAACAAAAATCCCGAGAGAACTGTGACACAACATAAAAGTATCCTGCAGGTAGGAGGGAGAGAAATAAGTAGAGAGAGCATGACCTAAGGCCCTTATATTGTTTCAGAACAGAGTAAAATATTAATTAGCATTAGACTGTGATAAACTTGCATATTATAATTTCTAGGATAACCACTAAAAGAATCACAATATATTATTTAGTCTTAAAGAGACAAAAGAAATATAAGAAATTCAAAATAAAATAGAAACTTTAAAATAAAGTAGGCGATTAAACAATAAATGTATTATGAGTTGTATTAAACGTAAACAGACAAAAATTTCCAAATCTGACAATAGTGAACTGCCTTATTTCAGAATCAACTCTTCCACCCATGAGCCACAACCAGAAAACCTCGACCAAGTACAGGTAACATTTGTATGAAGGCAGAGACAGCCTCCAAGGCAAGAGCACTCAGAGGGACAAGATCCCAGAGAGAAGGAAGTCCAGCGAGGTGGTCTTGGTGTTTTACACAGCTTTTCACCTCGAGGCCCTTTCTGTTTCCAAAGCCACAGCTGAGAGACCGAGGGGCTGTGCAGAGCTTCCATCAGTCTCAAAGGGCCACAGGAACAAAAATGGGCATTCGAGGCCAGCCAAGGAAGAGGGCCTGGAAAACACCACCATGCTTTCAGTTAGGGCCTCCAAAGTAACGTGTGGGGTGAGCAGGGGTGAAAAAGAGAAAGCCCAACCCCGTCAAGAGTGCAGGTGTGCTGTGCAGATTTCCTTCGAGAGAAGCTGCTATGGGGAACACAGCTGGGTGACAGCCCCAGCTGCTGCCCTTTAATATCCACGCCACATTCGCACAGAGGCCACGTTTCCCCACGACTGCCCAAGGATTCTCAAGGGCAGTGTTTGCATGGGAGCTCCCCAGTTGCCTCACAGAGACCTCCATACCTTGTGCTGCAATCTGGCACCTTTCCTACCGGAGCCTCCCTTCCCTCTCTTCTTTCACAGATGTCAGACCTACAGTGCGCTCTGAAGTCTTCCCCTGCCTCTCCCGCCCCCTTCTTCTCAATCCTGCACAGACACTTCTCCCACGAAATCTCTGGCACGTCTAACACTGTCTTGCCATCTGTTCCTGTTGTGGCGTCTGTTTCGCAGAGAACCCGAACTGTTACACCAAATGTCAAAAAAACTAAGGCCCACCTTTAGGTAAAGACAGTCTCTGAACAGAGATGCAAAAATCCTAAATACAACAGAAAACCAAACCTGGCAATATGTAAAAAGTATCATATATTATGAACAAGCTTGGTTTAGTCCAGTAATGCAATGTTTAACAGTTGGAAAAATAAATCAATATAATTCACTATATTAAGAGATTAAAGGGAAAAAAATAAAAGGTTTATTCCAAAAGATGCAGAAAAATTCAACACTCCTTCATGGGAAAGACATTACATTCGCAGATTAGAAGATTCAAATATTTCAGGGGCGCCTGGGTGGCGCAGTCGGTTGGGCGTCCGACTTCAGCCAGGTCACGATCTTGCGGTCCGTGAGTTCGAGCCCCGCGTCAGGCTCTGGGCTGATGGCTCAGAGCCTGGAGCCTGTTTCCGATTCTGTGTCTTCCTCTCTCTCTGCCCCTCCCCTGTTCATGCTCTGTCTCTCTCTGTCCCAAAAATAAATAAACGTTGAAGGAAAATTTAAAAAAAAAAAAAAAAAAAAAAAAAAAGAAGATTCAAATATTTCAAATGTTTTCAAATAATCAAATATTGTAATTAATACAAAGCTAATTAAAATTCCAATAGGATTTTTTTGTGGGTGTAGAAACTGACAAACTGATTTTAAAAGTGTTATAATATTGCAAATGGACAAAAACAGCCAATCCAATCGTGAACAACAAAATTAAAAGACTTTACCTTTCAGCAACATTTATTATATAGTAACGACAGTAAAATTAAGATCGCAGTTTTGCTGCAAAGAAAGTGACCGATGGAATAGAACAAAGGTTGACAAATTTTGTGTGTAAAGAGCCAAGCAGTAAATATTTTAGGCCTTGCAGAACATATACAGTCTCTGTCACATATTCTTCTTCTTTTAAACAACCTTTTAAAAATACAGAACCATTCTTAGTTTGGAAGCTACACAAAAGTGAGGCACAGGCCAACCCCTGGAAAGAAGAAAGTCCAGAAACAGACCTACACATATACAGATACTTTATGATCAAGGTGGTTTTACAGAGCAGTAAAGAAAGTACGGTCTTTTCACTAAAGAGTGCAGGGTTAAATGTATATCCATATAGGGGGAAAAAATCTTGACTTCATACTACATGCAAAAATAGTCAATTACAGGTGAACTGGAGATAGATAACACAGGAGAATATCTTTGTGACCATGCTTAAATAGGATTCAACGTATTAGCCATAAAAGGGAAGATTGACAATTTGGACTATATTACAAATAGGAACTTTCCTTTATGAAAATTACTAACGAGAAATTGAAAGGTAACTAATAGCTGGATATTTGCTATAGATACAACTAATAAAATCCTCATCAAGAATATTTAAAAAATTGTTTAATGTTTTTTAAATTTATTTTTGAGAGAGAAACAGGGTATGAGTGGGGGAGGGGCAGACAGAGAGGGAGACCCAGAATCTGAAGCAGGCTCCAGGCTCTGAGCTATCAGCACAGAGTCTGACGTGGAGCTTGAACCCACAAACCATGAGATCAAGACCTGAGCCGAAGTCAGACGCTTAACTGACTGAGCCACTCAGGCGCCCCTCCTCATCAAGAATATTTAAAGAACTCCTACAAATTAATTTTTTTTAAAGTACTGATACCCAATAGCCAAACGAAAGGTAATCAACCCCATTAGTTTTCAGGAAGATAAAAATGAACCCACATTCCATACCACTATACACCCACTAAAATGACTAAAATTAAAAAGACTGACAAATATTAAATGTTAGTGAGGATATGACACAACTGGGACTCTCACACCTTGTGGTTCAGTATATTAGTTGGTATAATCACTTTGAAAACAATTTAGCGGTATCTACTAAATGTGCCTGTATGCATACCTATTAGTGTTACCCCTGGATACACAGACCCACTAGAAATAAGTACCTGTGTTCCCAAAAGTTCATGTATAAGAACGCTCATAGCTGCACTGACTGAAATAGCTAAACACTGGGGGAAAAAATCCAACTAAATTATTATATATGTTCTCTTTGTTTTAAATCAACTTTAATGAGGTATAATTTACATGTAATAAAATGTGCTCATTTTAAGTGTGAGCTTCCTAAGTTTTGACAAATGTATAAACCCATGTAACCACCATGACAATCAAGATAAAGAACATTTCCATCTTGCCAGAAACTTCCCTTAGCCCCTTTGCAATCAATTCAGGCAACCAAAATTTGGGTTGGATTTATCTTTCCTCCCATACAAATAGAATCAGACAGTCTGTACTCTTTTGTGCTTGGTTTCTTTCACTCATCAAAATGTTTTAGACAGCAAAAGCATGAACAACAAAAGAAAAAGTACATAAATTAGATTTCATCAAAATTAGGAACTTTTGTGCATCAAAGGACATTATCAAGAAAGTGAAAAAACAATCTGTGGAATGAGGGAAAATATATGCAAATCATATATCTGATAACAATCTACTATCTAGAATATATAAAGAACACTTACAACTCAAAATCAAAAAGACAAATAACCCAATTTAAAAAAAAAAAGGAGCAATGGACTTAAATAGACATCTCTCCAGAGAAGATACACAAACAGTTAACAAGCACACGAAAAGATGCTCAATTTCACTAGTTATTAAGGAAATAAATGCAAAGCAAAACCACAATGAGATACCACTTCACACTCACTAGACTGGCTATAATTCAAAAATGGAAAGTAACAGGCACTGATGAGGATGCGGAGAAACTGTGACCTTCACACATTGCTGGTGCAAATGTAAAAATGGTACAGTTACCATGGAAATGTGGAAAACAGTTTGGCAGGTCCCCAGATGTTAAACACAGAATTATCACATAACAATGGAGCAATCACACTCCTAGATATATACCCTAGAGATCTGAAAACAGGGACTCAAACACTTGCATACATAAGTTCATAGCAACACTAATTACAATAGCCAAAAAAGGTAGAAACAGTCCAAATGTCCATCAATGGATGAATGGATAAGCAAGCTGTGGTATATACATGCAAGGGAATACTATACAGCCAGGAATGAAGTATTGATTCCTGTTCCCCATGGACAAAACTCAGAAACATTACACAAAATGCAAGAAGCCATATGAAAAACATTATATATTGTATCATTCTATTTTTATAAAATATCCAGAATAGGTGAGTCCAAAGGGACAGAAGACAGACTGGGATTTCTCAGGGACTTTGGGGAGGGGAGAATAGTGAATGACAGCTTAATGGATATGGGCTTCCTTATGGAGCAATGAAAATGTTTTGGAACTAGACAGAGGTGATAGATGTACGTTTCATACATGACCTTTAATTCTATACTAAATGTCATTGAATTGTTCGCTTTACAATGGTGAATTTTGTATTATGTGAATTTCACTTCAATATAAGAAATGTTTATGAGACTGATCCACAAGGCTATGTGTATTCCATTGCATTGATACACCACAATTTGGTTGTCTATTCATATATTGATGAATACTTAGGTTGAATCCAGTGTTTATTTATTATGAATACAGCACTTAGGAATATTCCTGTACAAATAGTTTTGCAGGCAAATATTTCATTTATCTTTGGTAAATACTTATGAATGCCCTTAACATCTCTTACAACTAAGTGAAAAATACCAAAAACATTCTATCTGTCATGAGATGCATAGGTATCAAAAATATAACCAAATCAAAGATGGAAATCAATTGCGAATATTAAAGCAATAATGCTTTATCCTGCTGAACAGACTTAAGCCAATAGGACATGTTCAATTAGGAAAAAGAAGAAGAAAATTAAAGAACAAGTATAAAATGCTAAGACTATGTTAACCAAAATTGCATATGAAAGTTGAATTAAGGTATTTTAATACTCTTTACCTTTCAAGGGAACAGAATGCTCTTTCTTACATTTCCAAGGATGAATTATGAAAGTAAAGAATTTTCTGCAAAACCATGGTAGAAAGTGAGAGGAAACCCTAGAACCAGATGGCTTGTTTGTAGTCCAATGCTGTCCCTTGCTAATTACTTAAACACTTCATGCTTCAGTTTCCTCATCTAAAATAGGGAGGTTATAATATCCACCCCAGAAAGTTGATGAACTAATCCACAAAAAATCTTAAAACAGTGCCCAGCACATTATAAATCAGCTGCCACCACTGCCACCACACTATCTCCCCCTCCTCCTCCACATCATCATCATCATCATCATCATCATCATCTTCTCATCATCATCATCATCTTCTCATCATCATCATCATCACATCTTCTCTTCCTCCTCCTCAACAACATCACCATCATCATCTTCATCATCATCTTATCATCATCATCATCATCATCATCATCTTCTCTTCCTCCTCCTCCTCCTCATCAACAACATCAACATCATCATCTCTACTTCCTAAAGTATCTTCAGGACAATATCAGACATCTGTGGATGTTCTAATGAATAGTATTAAAAATTAACAAAAATATGTAACTAATTAGTATATTCGCCTACCTACCAGAGAAACTCAAATTGTTTAAACTGTCAAATACACTGAAAAATGGATCCCAAGGGGTTTAGTCAATGCACAAGACATCAGCAAAGACCCACGGAACTCACTTAGTGTTGCTACATTTTAGAAATAGTGAAACACTCTTCTAGGACCTACCGGGACACTACTGACCATGGACCTAACCATAAGAAATTCCTCTTACAATGAATTTTCAGGTCCATTTTTTACTGTTATATTATTCTGAGGGAATAGGTTTTCACCTGATGAATGGAAATTAGTGGCATAAAATACGCCCGATTTTCTCAGGTTTTCAGAATTTACCTCTTCATTAAATGGAAGAATGTTTGACCTCTAAGCATAATGGGTACTGTTCAGTGGGCATAAAATGATGAACTGGGCCAATTAGGTTTCATTGTCAGGAATAGGAAGTGTTATGATAAGAGAGGAAGGAAGAAAGAAGATATAATGAGGACTGTACCTTATATACAGATGTCAGCTCATGAGAAAATCAGGTATAATCAAAATTAATTATGAAAGTCATTTCAATCCTCCAGTAAATTCCAAAGTTTGGGTCGTTGTTGTTGTTACTCTTTGCATTTAGTAGCTTCCCAGGTCCCAATTCTGGTGTCTATGGCTACCCAGGTATCCTATCACTCTTGACATTGAATTTGGAAATGCTCTATTGGTTTTTCAGAATTACCACATCTTTCCAGAAGTGGTCTGAGGAAGTTTCTATTTCTTGCCACTAAAAGAGCCTTGGTTAGAAAACTCCAACATAGGCCACAGAGCTCTTTAGTCAGAAACAACTGCAATTGGGGGCCCTGCGTGGCTCAGTTGGTTGGGCATCCAACTCCGGCTCAGGTCATGATCTCACAGTTCATGGGTTCGAGCCCCGCATCGGACTCTGTGCTGACAGCTCAGAGCCTGGAGCATGCTTCAGATTCTGTGTCTCCCTCTCTCTGCCCTGCCTCCTCTCACTCTGTCTTTCAAAAATGAATAAATGTTAAAAAAAAATTTTTTGGGGCGCCTGGTGGCGCAGTCGGTTAAGCGTCCGACTTCAGCCAGGTCACGATCTCGCGGTCCGGGAGTTTGAGCCCCGCGTCAGGCTCTGGGCTGATGGCTCGGAGCCTGGAGCCTGTTTCCGATTCTGTGTCTCCCTCTCTCTCTGCCCCTCCCCCGTTCATGCTCTGTCTCTCTCTGTCCCAAAAATAAATTAAAAAGTTGAAAAAAAAAATTAAAAAAAAAATTTTTTTTAATAAAAAAAATTAAAAAAAAAAAGAAACTGCAATCACAAAATACAAATTTTTACTACTGAGAGAATTTATAAAATTCCCAGTTACTTTTTTGTACTACTAATGCTTAAATATACATTTTGATGCCGAAGTAGAAATCCAACAGTTATTCAGGTACCTAACAAAATGACAAACACACTCCTGGACATGTCCCTATAATTAAACTTCGACAGAATTTTTACTCATGGAATAAGTAGAAAAGAAATAACAGTAATTACAAACTTCTAATTATTCTTGTTTTGATTATTTATAAAGATCTTCTCCAGAGATTTAAGGGACAACAGGACAACAGCAAAACAGCAATTATCAACAACTATCATCAACAAAAAATATTTTTCTACTTTAACGGCCTTTTTCTTGTAAATATTATTTGCATCATAATACAGAAAACAAATCAACAAGAAAAAATAATTTTAAAACACAAGACAGTACACATATATAGGCTCTAAGAAACATACCAGAATGGAAGTTGGGTAAGGAGAATAATCAGAAAGTCAAGTGTCAAAAGAGATTCCACTAAATTGCCAAAAGGAAAGAACACTAAAACAAAACCTTTCAACTGTTTCACAGAATTTTGGCATTATCACAGGATCTCTTAGGAGTTTGAATAACATTCTGGCAATTACTTCCTCTCCAGTGATTCTAGGCTTTGACTCGGATCATTACAATGGAGGCTTGGATTCTATTTCATTAAAACAAAATTCACATAAAAAGATTTCGTAATCTCAATATGCTTGAAAGTTTTATCAGCAGATGAAACTGTAAAATAAAAATCGTCATATTCAGTTGAATTAAAATAAAGAAACTTTATTCTCATAAAATATGTTCTTATGGTTGGTTGATGAGTTGAGTTGAAATGGTATTATGAGGGCTATACTTTCACTAACTAGGCCTCAATGGACTAACTTGTGACCCCACTACCAACTGGGATGACCAGAGCAAACCTAGGCCTGGGGGGCAGAGGAGGCAGAGGACAACTCAGTCAGTCACTCCTTAAACTCCATGGACTTCCCAAATTCACTGCTCGCCAGGGAATCAGAACTGAGTAAAAAGTGATGGGTGCTCTCCTAAGATGTTCAGGGCTTCTAAACTGAGGATATCCCTGACTTTTATGTGAATTCTTTGTCCTTAGGTATTCACAAATATGAAACAAACTTCTTTGTTTTTAACTTTCTCAAGGCAGAGAAATATGACAGAGTAATTTCATATCATATTAATTATACCCTGTTTTATCCACCAATTCTTGACTTTACATAAGTCAGACTGTTTCTTAAAAGACAGCATTATTCTAGATGCTGTGTGTAACAGGCCACCTGAGCACCAGCACATCGTCCTGCGGGACGATGGGAGGACAGAAGACCCACATCCTCTTTCCTCTTGCTGAAGCTGGTTTTGTAAGCTTTCCCTTTCCTCGCTAACACCTATTTCTAGCTCATGCCAAGTAACGTTTGGAATTCTTCCTGAACCCCAGTGCATGACAGATGGTGACACAAGAGTGGCCCTCCCTGCACAACAGTGATAACTTATGAAGGGTCCTACCTGGCCTTACACTCACAGAATACTTTTGATAATGCTGAAAGAAATTGTTTTCTTCCCCTTTAACCCTTAGCATGACCATTCCAAGACCGCAAATCAGATATGGGTATTACAAAGTTTCATCAACAGGGGAGTGGATAAACAAACGGGTGGATAACCAGTCTGCGATGTACTCAAACAAACTAATCAGCAACAAATGAAAGAGCAGTGTTAGTATCTATCCATACCATGCAGTGGAACCTCAAAAATACTACAGCAAGCAAAAGACACAAACGAGTACATGATATGGTATTCCATTTATAAGAAATACTAATCTGCAGTGATGGGAAGCAGATTAGTGGTTGTCTAGGAACAGCAGAGTGCTGTGTAAGGGAACTTTATGGAATGATGGAAAGGTTTTTTGTGGTTTTTTTTTTTTAATTATTGAAGTATATAGCAATATACAATGTTACATCAGTTTCAGGTGTAAAACATAGTGATTCTACAGAAAGGTTCTTTTTGGTATTAGAGCTTGATTGGGATGGTGGTTTCACAAGTTATAGATTTATCGAAATGCACCTTACATGTATAACTGCACACTTAAGATTGGTGCAAACATGACATTCTTGTTAAAAAGGTGTAACTTCAAAGTCATGATAAGAAAACATCAGACAAAGCCAAACTGATGGGCACTGTACAAAATAATGCACTGGTACTCTTCAAAGGTGTTGAGGCCATGAAATACAAGGACAGACTGAGGCGCTGTCACAGACTAGAGAAGACAAAGGGACAAGACAATTGAATGCAATGTGGAATCTCGCATCAGAGAAAAGATGCTGGCAGAAAAACTAGTAAAAAAACAAATAAAGTCTGTAGTTTAATTAAACAGTATCAGACCAATGCTAATTTCTTAGTCCTGTTCACTGTACCACGAATGTGTAAGTTGTTGGACATTATGGGAAGCTAAACGAAGGATATACGGAAACTTCTGTACTATTTTAGCAACCTTTATTCTAGCCTAAAATCATCTAGAGATAAAAGTTTTTTAAATAGGCACATTTTATTGTGTGTGACCTTTAACTCATTAGAGTTCATATAAAATTAAAACAAAAATGAGTGGACATTAATAAGAAATATCCCCATCCCCGGCCTGATTCTCCTTTTAATAAGCTTATTAAAGATAATGCTTAAGTCAAGAGTAAGATTAACTATGAGAAGACCCCAAGTACTCTCTTTTTCACTATTTGAGTCAATAAATCTACTAGATAAAACACACAGCATTTCTTACCTAAAAAAAATTAGTGAATTTAAGAGATTACTAATTAAATAAAAATATCACAATTACTTTCCTCAGAATCATAGATGTTCTCCTGCATAAGCACTAACATATAATTAACAATAAAATCACCACATGTTGAAATCATGCTGAGACAATGGAATCCATAAAACAGTAAAATTATTTCATTTCTAGGGCTCTCCCATCTAAGAGTTATATATATATTTGGACTCGAAAAACTGTATCAGCTCATTTAATATTACTTAAGGAATAGAAAGACATGTAGCAAAACAGAGAAAAATTAAAATTTCTACAGCATACCTCCTCTGTTGCCATTTTCTTCATCCTACAATATAAAAAAAAAAATACCCATATGTGAATAGTTATTTAGAAATTCTAGTAAAATCAAAGCAAGCCTCAATTCAATTCAAAGTGCCCTCCCCAAAACGTGGCAATAACAACCTTATTAACCTCCAGAAGGATGGAGCCTTCATAAGGAAGGCACAAGGGGAGGATGAGAGGAAGATAAGAAGGAGACAGGAACTGCCTTGCATTGCTGTTGTTGTTGTCTTTAACTTACTTTAATTAATGTTCTTACCTTATATGAAAATTGAATTGCAGACTCTGGGGGATAAACAATAAAATGCCTCAATGTAAAACCAAAGCCTTGAGATGTTCTTTTCAACATAACTGTTTTGGGGCCTGGCCAGGAGAATGTTTCATCTTCGGATGGTGATACAGTTTCACTTTGTTCTTTTCCATCTTTACTCTTTGATACCTAAAATAAAAAGACATTTAAAAGTTAACTAGAAAATTCAATAGACTTCCTCACTTGGACAAAAACCATATGTATGAGTGCAGATACAAACCTAAAGGAAAAAGAGGAACCATATTCTTTGTATTACAAATCACGTAGATCATCGTGATTCTTCTAGAGAGGGATGCTATGAAAGGTAATCAGATGTAAGAAAGAACCCTTGGTAAATCTAACAGTTAAAACTGAAAATGCAATAGAAGGTATGAAGCTAACACTATGACCATCCCGTAAGGCACTAAGAAACACAAACTATGAAAGAAGAGACGTGATTCTCTTACTAAGAACACTAAAACTGTTATCAGAGAGTCCAACAGAAATAAAAGATAATTAGAAAATAATAGACAAGACCTTCAAGTCCTGAGCACAAATTCAGTACCCACACAGCTAGTCCTTCCACTACCCTGGCTATCCAGCATTCTGCTCTCTTCTCTTCCACTCTTGGCTTTCATCTGGTCATGGCTGAAAACCCTGCGCAATCTCCAATCAAACACCCACTCTTCATTCCCTCCCATCCATGCCTCAGCTCTTCTAAATCTGCCGTCTGGAGCTGCTGCCTCCTACCTCTTCCCTGTCCCTCACCACCTCATGTTCTCACTTCCCTTGTAAGCCAGCTTCAATTCACTCCATTGCCTTTCTCTTCCTTCCTCGAAGTCCTAACCTTGACATAATCTAACCTCGGATAAATAATTAACACTGCCTGCTCTGGGCCTGCACCTATGTGGCCAAACATGAGCAGAGAAAAGAAAGAAAGAAAGAAAGGAAAGAAAGAAAGAAAGAAAGAAAGAAAGAAAGAAAGAAAGAAAGAAAGAAAGAAAGAAAGAAAGAAAGAAATTGAACAAACAAATAAATAAGTATGAAGCTGTTTTCATTTTAAGTTCATAACCTCAAGGGAGCTTTTACTGTTGTCTGCCAATAATAATATAGTTCTGTCCAGTATATTCGAGCTACATGACTATTTTATCCCTTCTCATCCTCACTTGCAGCTAATGACCCTGCATTCTGTCACACTGAAAACCACAGGCCATGAGATGAGAGCTTAGTCGCTTGCCACATCTACCCCCCTACAGCTGTGGCCAGCTTCTCCTGCCCTCTTTCTCATCACAATCCTGCTCCGATGGCCCACTCTTCTGGGGTCCCTACCCATGTACCAGACCCCTTTTACTGCTCACAGATGTGATTCCTGTAATTCTCCCCTCTCCTTCACATCATCTATTTTCTTTACTATATTCCCATCAGCATAGACACATTTTGTAGGTTCTTTAATTTTAAAGTAACAACAACAAAATCCTCGAACCACATAGCCCTCTCAAGCTACCACCTTGTTGGCCACCACCACTCTGCCTATCCTGTAGAGCAAAACTCTTTGAAAGTTGACTATAGTTGCTCTCTTGAATTATCTTCCTCCCATTTTCTTTTGAATCCCCTTAAATCAGGCTTTTGCCACCATAATTCCCTGATACTGTCCCGGTCAAGGTTACCAACGGCTTCCACATTGCTAAACTGAGCAGTCAATTCTCAGTTCTTGTCTTAATGTGACTTACCAATGGGTTCAAGAATCACTTCTCCTTTTTGAAAATTTGTCTCCACTTGACTTCCCATACTGATTTTATTCCTAACTCATAGGCTATTTCTTAGTCTCCTTTGTTACTACGTCATCTGCTCAACTTCTGACATTGGGAATATCCAGGGCTCAGTCCATAGACTTTTCTAGTTCTACTCTGTCTTTTGGTGATTTCATCCAGTCTAATGCTTTAAATACCATTTATATATAGACAACCCCTAATTTTTAAATCTAGCCCAGATATCTCCCCAATCTAATAGGTATCTCAAAATTGTGTCTGCATTACTGCTAAGATTTTGTATTAAATTACAATTCCAAGTTCATCTCAACAGTTTGAAATATCACCTTTATTGGGGCACCTGGGTGGCTCAGTTGGTTAAGCATCCGACTCTTGATTTCAGCTCAGGTCATGATCTCATGGTTCCTGAGTTCAAGCCCTGCATTGGGCTCTGCACTCACAGCACAGAGCCTGCTTGGGATTCTCTCTCTCCGTCTCTCTCTGACCCTCCCCATTTGTTCTCTCTCTCTCTCTCTCTCTCTCAAAATAAATAAATAAACTTAAAAAAAATGCCACCTTTGTCAAATGGCAAATACTTGAACATGCTTCATTTTATTATATTTTTATTATGTTTCACTAGTGAATCTACCTATTCCTTCAGAATGACTTGCTTCATATAAAGGTGTTAAAACTTAAAAAATGTTCTGAAATTAATTTTTGCATGATAAAAAATTTATTACACTACAAAGAAAATAAATCCAAGAGACTTCTAAATCCTTAATATTTTCATCACAGTCAATATTTGGGCTGTTAGTAGTTAGCTATTCATCAATTTCATTTTCTCTTCTTCCTGGAAAGATAACTAGATAGTAACATTCTCCAGGCAAACTTGCCATAAGAGCAGCTGTGGCCAAATTCTAGTCAATGGAATTCTAGTCAGTGGAATGTGAATGAAAATAATATGCAATATACAAAAATCAGTTGTATTTCTACATACTTACAATAAGCATTGGTAACTGAAAAAACTTTTAAAATACTGCTCAAAATATGAAATACTTAAGGACAAATCTGACAAAAGATTTGCAAGACTTATTAACTGAAAATCCAAAACACTGCCGAGAGATTTCAAGCATATATAAATAAAATGGAGAGATATACCATGTTCATGGATCAGAAGACTAAGTATTCTTAAAATGTCAACTCTCCCCATATTGATCTAGAAATGAGATCACAATAAAAATCCAGGAGATTTCTGTTTAGAAGTTAACATACCATTTCTAAAATTCACTTTAAAATGAGAAGAATCCAAACAGCTATAACAAATTTGAAAAAGAACAAAATTGGTGTACTTACAGAACAAGAATTCAAGGCTTATCATAAAGCTACAATAATCAAGACTGAAATCATCTATGGAGACTTTGTGCACCTGAAGCTAATTTATCATAAATGCATTTTAGTTTATCCTCCCTTCTGGGACTTTGCTAGAAAGAGGGAGTAAGAGCAAACATCAACATGGGGGAATCAAGCTGAGTCTCAAGTAACTGCAAAAGTGATCATACAATTAGGTAAAGTTTGCAGGATAAAGGTTATTATTCTGGGCTTAATCACCTAAATAGTTTAGTCAAGATTTAAGCAGTGACTAGATCCTCCTTTTGTGATCCAAATGAAAGAATCATTTTATACATGCACATAAGAAATCCCCCATTTATTCAGTAAATCAATACTGAGAACCTACTGTGTATCTAACACTGTTCCACCCAGTTAGGATACAAGGGTAAATAAAATATACATAATTTATTTTGTTTTCTAAATTAAGCTTCTAATTTTAAGATAATTATAGGTTCACATGCATTTGTAAGAAATAACACCAAGGGATCTCCTTAATCTTTATGCAATTTCCCTCAACATCAACATCCTGGAAAACTATAGTACATATCACAACCAGGATAATGACATGGATAGCATCCATTCATCATATTCAGAGCAATTTTACTTGTATCCTGTTTATGTTTAGTTCTGTGCAGTTTTATTGCATGTGTACAATTGTATATTCACCACCAGTCAAGATACAGAACAGTGCTTTTACCACAGGATCTCTCCTGTGGTCCTTTCATAACCACATCCACCCTCTCCCTTCGCCCCTCACCCAGCCCCTAACTCTAGGCAACCACTACTCTGCTCTGTATTTCTATCATTCAACAATGTTATATAAATGGAATCATGCAGTCAGTAAACTTCTGGGATTGCCTTTTTTCACTCAGCCTAATTCTCTGCAGAATCACCCAAGTTGTTGCATGTGTCAACAGCTCATCTCTTTCATTGCTAAATAGTACTCCACGGTATGGATACACCACAGTTTGTTTGAAGGACATCTTGGTTGTTTCTAATTTGGGGCTATTATGAATAAATATATTACAAATATTTGTACACAGGTTTTGTGTGAACATAATTTCCATTTCTCTGGAATAAATGTCCAAGAGCATAATTGCTGGGTTATATGGTAACTGCATCTTTAGTTTTGTAAGAAACTGCCAAACTATTTTCCACAGTGAATATACAATTTTAGGTTCCCAGGATGTATGATGTATGAGTGATCCAATTTCTTTGCTTCCTCGACAGCATTTGATACTGTCATTATTTTTTATTTTAGCCATTGTTATAGGTGTGTAGTGATAGGTACTGTGATTATACTTTGCGTTTCCCTAATGGCTAATAATAAACATCTATTCATGTGTTGCCATCTTATTATATAATTGTAACACAAAAGACTCTTCAAGACTTAAGATTAATAAATCCTTTCATGTTACACATGAGGAAACTGAGGCCCAAATTGGTTATGCAATTTATCTGAGATTACTGCTGGCTAGTGTCAGGGCAAGAATTAAAATCATGGCTTCCTGAATCTAAAGCTAGAATATCTCCCCTATGTCATATTACGTTTCTTCTCTTTTATTCTGTAGTCTGCACAGATTCTTCTCCTCAATAGCTCTTTGATCCAATTATATTTTTAAATTTCACTTTCCTGCAGGACTACAATTTTACCACTTTGAAAACTGTCCATGTCTTAAATTTATCTTGAGTGAAGTATTATGACTTGGCCCCTGAGCTTCCAAATATATTCAAGTTTTCTTTACTTTTCCTTTGAATATAGAGATAACCCTCTTGCATTATGAGTTCATGTTTCAAGTTTCTTAACTAAGCCTGCTATGTCTTATTCTACTGACTTCTTCACAAAAATGGAGAGGATGGGATGAAGAAGAGTAAGGAATTTCTTTTTTGATCCTGAAAACTTTTAAAGATTTTTTAATGCAACACAGCTCAATTGTTTCTATTATTTCACCTTCCCAGAACATCACACTAAATCCTCTCCAGCCTCCTACCTTTTCCCGACAGGACAGAAGGGAGGGTTATACTTCTTTCCACATAGAAAGAGAAGATGAAAAGAAATACACATATGGGCCTTCTCTACTCCTTTTCTACTTACCCACAGAGCCATTTGATGTGATGACTTTATCAGAAGGGCAAACCACAGGCACACGGTGAAGGGCACAGCAGTTACAGAATCCTCCACTTAAGAAGACCCCTAAGGCATGTCCCTCGCGACACGTCTCACCTCCCCACCATGAGCATCAAGTCACGTACTAGCAGCATCAGGGTGCAACAGGTAACCAAGAGACTAGAACAATGGCAGTTAAATTTCTGTGGATTAAGGACTGTCATTTGATCCCCTTAAAAGACTTCATAACAAGGTCACTCGATTGAATAAATAATGGCTCAAGGTTAAAAGAAACCAAAATAAAGGACGAAAACTAACTGCATAAAACCCAGACATAACAATTAGACAAAGCAACCCAAAGGAGTGAAAGAAGGTATAAGAGGAAAACAATCATATAACAATAAAGGAAATTAAAACCTCATGGATGAGAATACAAATTGGCATGACGGAACTTTTTAGGATAATAGAAATGTTCTAAAAGTAGGTTGTGATCAAAGTTCCACAACTGTATAAATTTAGTACGAACCACTGAAATGCAAACTGACAGTAGCAGGTGAATTTTATAGCATGTAAATTATACTTCAATGAAGATATTAAAAAAAAAAAAACATTCACATAGGTAAAAAGGACAAAGTCTAAATGTTATCCTGAGCTGTCATGAAAGTAAACACAAGAGTTACAAAAGAATGCTTATGCACACAATAAATATATGACCCCTCAGCTATCTTTTGTAACTACTTGTACTTTAAGTAGAATCTGGATAGCTTCCTAGAAGTTTCCAGGAAGCAGGCTGTGTTCAGCTTAAAAAATTCTAATATTAATTCTATCATATACCTAAGATTATGAGTCCTACTCCTACTTTGAAAATATTTTAGTTTATCTTACCACTGACAATGTTATCAGTTTCCTAAAGTAAGATTTTTCTTATTTTAGGGCCAGGTTTTTTTTTTTTGTTTTTTTTTTTTTGAGAGAGAGAGAGAGAGCAGGCATGGGTGTGTGCACAAGCAGGGGAGGGGCACAGGGAGAGGGCAAGAGAGAATCTCACTCAAGCAGGCTCCACACTCAACACTGAGCCTGACACAGGGCTTGATCTCAGGACGCGGAGATCATGACCTGAGCTGAAATCAAGAGTCAGAGGCTTAATTGACTAAGCCACCCAGGCTACCCATAGGCCAGACTTCAAACTGATAACACGTCCTTTTTTTTTTTTTAATGTTTTTATTTATTTATTTTATTATTATTTTTTTTTTTTATTTTATTTTTGAGACAGAGAAAGAGCATGAACAGGGGAGGGGCAGAGAGAGAGGGAGGCACAGAATTTGAAACAGGTTCCAGGCTCTGAGCTGTCAGCACAGAGCCCGATGCGGGGCTCGAACTCACAGACCATGAGATCATGACCTGAGCCGAAGTCGGACGCTCAACCGACTGAGCCACCCAGGCACCCCTGTTTTTATTTATTTTTGAGAGAGAGAGAGAGAGAGAGAGAGAGAGAGAGAGAGAACACAAGTTGGGGGAGGGGCAGAGAGAGAGGGAGACAGAATCTGAAGCAGGCTCCAGGCCCTGAGCTGTCAGCACAGAGCCTGATGCAGGGCTTGAACTTATGAACTGCAAGATCATGACCTGAGCCAAAGTTGGATGCTTAACCTACTGAGCCACTGGGTGCCCCGATACAACACCCTTTTAAGATGTTTCTCCTTTACAGTTTTGAAATGTTACCACAGGTAAGGCTGTCGTCTGGCTGGATTTTTTTCTTTGATAACCCAAGGAGATGGGATTGCACAGAGGGGACGGAGCATGGACTCGAGCCAGTCTACCTGGGCCTGGGTCCTTGGTTCCACAGCTGTGGACCTTGGACAAGTTCCTTAACACATCTGTGCCTCAGTTCCACATCTTTACTATGAGGATAATACCAGTGCATACTTCACATCCTTATGGGATTAAAAGAGTTAAAGTCTGTAAAGTGCTTAAAACAGTAAATCATGGGGTGCCTGGGTGGCTGAGTCAATTAAGCGTCCAACTCTTTTTTTTTTTTAATAAGATGAACTATTTTATTTTTTAATTTATTTTTTAATGTTTATTTTTGAGGCAGAGGGAGACACAGCGTGAGCAGGGGAGGGGCAGAGAGAGAGGGAGACACAGAATCCGAAGCAGGCTACAGGCTCTGAGCTGTCAGCACAGAGCCTGATGCGGGGCTCGAACTCACGAACTATGAGATCATGACCTGAGCTGAAGTCGGATGCTTAACTGACTGAGCCACCCAGGCGCCCCTTAAGTGTCCAACTCTTGATCTCTGCACAGGTCGTGAGCTCACCATTTGTGAGATGGAGCCCCACATGGAACTCTGTGCTGACAGGGCACAGCCTGCTTGAGATACTGCCTCCCTCTGCCCCTCCCCCCATCCCCACTTGTTCACTCCCTCTCTCTGCCCTTGTCGTGCTTGCTCTCTCTCTCTCTCTCAAAATAAATAAATAAACACAACAATTAAAAAAAAAGAACTGGAAAACAATGTTAAAACAAAACCAAAAAAAAAAAAAAAAACAGTAAATCACACATACTAAGCATTAGTTAACTGTTCTTTAAAAAACCCAGAAGTCACCAATAAATAATGGCTTCTTTCAAAAAGGTATCATGAAAACAGTTTTCAGATACTCAGATGAACCATAAACCACAGTGTTGCCTGAAGGGAAAAGAAAAATCTGGATTCTCCATTAAAGTTTCTACTAGATTTTTACAGACATCATAGCAAGTCTGATGGAGACCTGGGTTCACGGTGATTGAGTAACCCGTCAAAACCAACCAGCTAGTAGGTGATAGAACTTACTCTTTAGCTTCTGTGTCATGAGTAGAAAGGAAATGACAACCATCATTTAGATATTGCTTATCTTTAAAGTACTTCCTCCATAGTTGTAATGCCACAGAGAGGTTAATCTTACAGCAAATTATCCCTCACATATTAGGTTTCCTTGGTGTGGCATTTCTCTGCAAAATTTTTCAACATATGTGGAAACATGATGTTTTGCAGGGTTTGTCTGTTTAAAGTCCAATTTAAATTCCAAGTTCAAGCTAAAACACACTTGAATAAAGTTTTTTTATATGCTAAGTATGCTTGCTAACCCTTGACTTGCAGCTTCTGTTTCTAGAGTCTCCTAAAGATGTATCTAGATGTGTTTTTCCAAGGATTCTAGTTCTCAGTAGGTATTTTAATATTTAAGAGATGAAAAATGATGAGCAAAGAAACTGAAAAATCTAGATGACTTTAGTCTAAAATATTTCAAATTAAATACCTGGACTTAATTTTTAAAATGTAACTCTTAATTTTTACATTAATTATTTCCTTGCAAATTCCTATAATATCTTTTAT
This sequence comes from Herpailurus yagouaroundi, assembly GCF_014898765.1. Classification (NCBI taxonomy): domain Eukaryota; kingdom Metazoa; phylum Chordata; class Mammalia; order Carnivora; family Felidae; genus Herpailurus; species Herpailurus yagouaroundi. The sequence goes on along the minus strand of NW_024412434.1, from coordinate 11,314,802 downwards.
CTAGGTTGACTGTTGACATAGGTCCTTTCTGCTGCTATTCCTATATGCTATGATTTACAATTATTTTGAATCAGTATTTTTTTATGTGATTTCCTTTCCTATTCAGAGTTCTGGTTTTAAATGTAATTTTTACATAAATGCACTTTTCTCCCTTCTGTCTCTTTCTCTCTGATTTTCAGATCCCAATATTTCAAAGACACAAGTTCTTAATTCCTCAATTTTACAACTGCACCCTCATAAAAGATAGGTATTTTAAAATTTGTGGTAAATTTAAAAATTGGGAAGATTACTGTGAAATTTCGAGAAATTTTACTGTTTTTTAAACTATTATGACTTTGAAAAGTTTATCTTTTTATCTGGTTTTTTTTTTTTTTTTTTTTTTTTTTTAAGAGAAAGAGAGTAGGGGAGGGGCACAGAGAGAGACACGGAGAGAGAGAATCCCAAGCAGGCTCCACGCCCTCAGCACGGAGCATGATGCAGGGCTCGATCTCACAGAACGTGAGATCATGACCTGAACCAAAATCAAGAGTCAAGCTTAACCAACTGAGCCACCCAGTGCCCCGAAAAGTTATTTCGAATTTACTTATGACCCATATAACCTGGTAATATTATCAGGCTCATAAGACGACAAGATGGTAAAAGTCAGAATGTACTTCTCTTCACAACCACTCAGCCCCATTTCCTGGGCATATTCTCTGAGTTGTGTTATCAGTTGGTGGTGACAGGTTTAGATGACACCTACTTAATTCTCTCCCTCGGTCCTCTTGTGACTAATAATAAATGTCTTCATGATAACTGGGGAAAGTCTGAGTTTGTCTGCTAAAATAGCGACCTCACTTTCAAAATAATGCCTGGAACGAGAATCCTCATGAGTCCTCTGGCACATGTAAACCTTCCCTTACAGTTTTAAGGAGTTCCTCCTTACTAATCTGGTTCCGGAAGCAGGTATGACTGAATCTAACTGGCATATTTTCTGCATTCATTTTTTTCTTCCTTAACAGCCTCTGGCATCACCTTCTAATTCTGTTACTTAAAAAATTCATTAAAGCAAGGTAGGCTGGGGAATGTGACTAAACTATTTGCCAGAAAGAGGAGGAAAGGGATTGATGAACAGCTGCCCCATCTCTGATGCGGTTCACTGATTTTCACTGGTATATAAAATTCCATTGTGAATATACCACATCTTATTTATCTTTTATCCTATAAAAGGAAACAGGCCTTTTTCCAGTTATTTTGCAATTACAATTTAAAAAAAAAAAAAAGGCCTCAGAGCACTTGGGTGTCTCAGTCAGTTGAGCGACTTCGGCTCAGGTCATGATCTCACGGTTTGTGAGTTTGAGTCCCACCGTCCAGCTCTGTGCTGACAGCTGGGAGCCTGGAGCCTGCTTCAGATTGTGTGTCTCCCTCTCTCTCTGCCCCTCCCCCGCTCATGCTCTGTCTCTGTCTCAGAAATAAACAAACATTAAAAAAAAAATTTTTTTTTAAGCCTCTAAGAACATCTCCCCATTGGAAGGACATCCTTTATACCATAGTTTCTTTAAAGTATTTACATAGGGAGTGCCTGGGTGGCTCAGTAGGTTGAGCAACCAACTCTTGATTTCGGTTCAGGTCATGATCTCAGGGCTGGTGGGACTGAGCCCCACCCCGGGCTCTGTGCTGACAGCATGAAGCCTGCCTGGCATTCTCTCTCCCTCTCTCTCTGCCCCTCCCCTACTAGCTCACACACAAGCACACAAACACATGCTCACTCTCTCTGTCTCAGAATAAATAAAAACTTTAAAAAAATAAAATAAAGTATTTACATTGGATTTACCTACTTTCTTTAAGGCATTTACATAGGTTTATATACTATTTAGATGGTTTCCTTATGGTATTTGCCTGTATGGGATATGCCTTTACAATTTAATGCCAGAAGATGGCTTGCTAATATAGTAAATTTCAATGTGTAATTCAGAAATCTGATCTGGACTATGGCCATAAGCAGACACTACCATAGTTTATCCCTATCATCCTACTTTACCGAGAGGGACATACGGTTTAGGAGACCATCTCTCTTTGAACACACAGACTTTTCTCAATATTTCCACCTCAGTTTCACTCATACTGCCTTAGTGCTATCTCTGGAAATATTTAAAACTCATTTCTCATTTAAAAAAATCATTTATGGCTTTGGTTTTAGAGAAAAAGAAATCAAATGAAAAATATTTTTATATTTTGCATGTGCTGTACACACTGCACAGTTGTTTCCTGAACAACTGAGTGCCTAAATTCCACTTCATATAAGGGAGAGATATTTCTACTTCAAGATGCATAATTATACCAAAAATTCTTCCGATATTAACTACAAGCAAATATGAGCATAAGTGATGCTAAAAGTTCAGCTAGCGTCCAGTGAGCATCGCCCATGTGTTGTCAGTGTCACCATATTTAAGTGGTATTACAACTTTGAGACACATGGATTTCCATTTTTTTCAAAACGAAGCTCAGAGAAGTATAGTGACTTTCCCACAGTCCTAAAACATAAAACTCCAATTGTAGAAACCTTTTCTCTAAAAAGCAGCTCTCTATCCAAAAATGTAAAAGAACTCAATCTGATTCTCCTTAAAATACGCGTGACTTATAAACAATATTTCATTTTTAAAATAGTTCATCAATCCATTTATTAAGGGCAAATACAACTAAATACACATTCAACTAACTCAAGTATTTATTTAATCTAATAAATTTGTCCTCTTAGATTGCAAGACATACTTAAATCCATACAGAAGACTCCACACAGAAGAATGATCTCCTATAGACTTCAAACACTTTCTTTTTAATAGGGCCTTATATAATTTAGATTTTACAGAAACCAAAATTCCAAACTACCCACGAAAAAAGAAACGTCACAGAAATTTATCAGCTTGATTGTCGAACGCCTTCTGAGCATACTAGGAACGGATTTGCATGAAATGATGACTATTAACTGGAATGCCAAAGTTATTTAAATCTGCTTTACATAAACGTATTTATTTATGTATTCATATTTAGCTGAAGGGACGCAGAATGATGTACTTCTCCCACAAACCATGCAGCAGTACTCTATTAATAAGTATTAAAATTTCTGCTTAATTGCTTTTTCCTTTCCTGAGTTTTAATAAATATGGAACTTCCTAAAGGCAGGAAAGAGCCAAAGAATGGAAAGAAATAAAGCATTTGTTAAATGCATATTTATTTATTTACTTATTTATTTTTAACGTTTATTTTTGAGACAGAGACACAGCATGAACGGGGGAGGGGCAGAGAGAGAGGGAGACACAGAATCGGAAGCAGGCTCCAGGCTCTGAGCCATCAGCCCAGAGCCCGACGCGGGGCTCGAACTCACGGACCGTGAGATTGTGACCTGAGCTGAAGACGGACGCTCAACCGACTGAGCCACCCAGGCGCCCCTAAATGTATATTTAAAAGAGTACAGTGGTAGTCACATTTAGCATAGACCCAAACAACAAAACAAGAGCATTATATCATGCAAATATTCACAGTTTAATACAATTTATACAAGGACAAGTATTTTGCCCACAGCATCAAAGTCTATCAGGCTCTACTGAGAATTTATAATCTATTACCTTTTAAATCTATCTACCAAAATCAAGGAACATAGTTTTACTTACATTCCTCCTTTGCTGCTGTCTTGCCAGAAAATATCTGCTAATCATAAAGATGCAATGACAGAATTGATCATTTAGTACAACATACCTCTCTCTTTTCCCAATATAGTATTATACTGCTAGAATTTTCTTCTTAAACATGAAATTAATCAGTTCCTAAATTCTCATTTCATGAGATTTTCAAATCATAAAGGAAAGATACTCAGCTTCCAAAATACTTTTCTCCTAAGGATTTTTGAAAGGAATTACTTAACTGATTCTTTCTAGATAGAGAAGGACACGGAAGAAAAAATAGTACACTAAAATTAATCAGAGAAAGAAAGAAAGAAAGAAAGAAAGAAAGAAAGAAAGAAAGAAAAGAAAAGAAGAAAAGAAAAAAGAAAAGAAGGATGGAAGGACTGGGGAGGGAGGGAGGAAGGCAAAAACGTGGTCCCATGGTGTTACAGAAAATGGAATCAAATGAAAATTCTCATACACTTGTACCTGGGAGCATACTCTTTCTGTAAACCTACTTGGCAATATTTATCAAGAGACTTAAATTTTATACCTTTTAACCTAATAAGTAGCAAAGTAGTAAGAGATGAGGGCAAAGATTCATATTCTAAGATGTTCATTCCAAGGTATTATAAACGCAAATTGGAAACTAAAGGTCCAATAACAGCAACAGAAAGGAATAAATAAAATCATGATATAGCTACTGAAGTCATGATTGTGAAAAAATGGTTAATGGCATGGTAAATAGCATGCCCAAACACAATGCTAAGGAAAAAAGTAAAATATAAAAGTCAGAGTATGATAAAAAGTATTTTTTTAACGTTTACTTATTTTTGAGAGAGTGAGAGAGACAGATCGTGAGCAGGGGAGGGGCAGAGAGAGCTGGAAACACAGAATCCGAAGCAGGCTCCAGGCTCTGAGGCGTCAGCACAGAGCCCAACGCAGGGTTCGAACTCATGAGCTGTGAGATCGTGACCTGCGCCAAAGTCGGACTCTAAACCAACTAAGCCACCCAGGCGCTCCTATAAAAATTATTTTAAACACACACACACACACACACACACACACACACACACACACACACACACTTTGGAATCAAAGGCCAGATTTCTCTTTTTTCTAAATAACTCCTAGATTTTCTACAATGAACATGCTTGCCAGCACTAATAACTTTGCCCATCTGCCTTCAATGTTGTGTAGCATATTCCTTGCTGACAGGTTGTATTCTGAAAATTCCGTCTGTGCTGAATGGTCCACTGCCTTCTCAGTGCCAGAGTTCCTTCCAGCCAAATGCCCCAACCACCGTACTGCCACAGGGTACTCCAACTCCAGCCGAATGCCCCAACCAGTACTTTGAAGCAGTTTCTCAGGTCCTTTACCCGACGGAACATCCTTACCGTACAACATATCCTACCGTGGTGTAACTACTTGTTTATACCTTTGTCTTTTTAATCACAGAGCAGCTTCCTGAGGAGCAGGTCTATGTCTTATTCCAGTGCCCAACAAAAACCTGACAGAAAGTAGTACATGAAAAGCAAATTAAACTTAAATGAATTAAATGAGCAGAGTTTAAGAAAAAAAAGGATAACACAGGGGCACCGGGGTGGCTCAATGTCCAACTCTTGACTTCAGCTCAGGTCATGATCCCAGGGTCGTGGGATGGAGCCCTGTGTTGGGCATGGAGCCTGCTTAAGATTCTCTCTCTCTTGCTCTGCCCCTCTCCCCGTTCATGTTCTCTCTCTCTAAAATAAAAAAAAATAATTTAGGGGCACCTGGGTGGCTCAGTCGGTTGAGCGTCCAACTTCAGCTCAGGTCATGATCTCACGGTTCGTGAGTTCGAGCCCCGCGTCAGGCTCAGGGCTGATGGCTCAGAGCCTGGAGCCTGCTTCTGATTCTGTGTCTCCCTCTCTCTCTCTGCCCCTCCCCCATTCATGCTCTGTCTCTCTCTGTCTCAAAAATAAATAAATATTAAAAAAAATAATAATTTAAAAAAATAAATTTAAAAAAGGATAATATAAAACGATTAATTTAAAATCTTGTGGAATTATTGTTTACTCTTTCCCCCATTTTTCTCAATTGAGACAGTAAATGTATATAGCTCTATTTCCTATCAAACAAAGATAGAGAAATAGCCATAAACTCAAATACAGATGTCTATTTTTACACGTATTTTCTTATAAAGAAGCTTTCTTACATGAGTTATTTTCAGAAGCTACTTATTTTCTGATATGAATAAAATCTTGTTGACTCTGAATCAGAGAACAGATTTTATTTTTAGGTTAAAAACAATTATATCCCTACCCTTTGGGCAGACAGGAATCTCCAATTTCAGCTTGAACTTCAGTTCATTTTAGCTACCAACGAATAATGCAGTCCCCTCTGAGCAGACACAAGTAACTCTGAGCATACACACGGGATAGAGAAGACATATGTAGAGAACATCAGGCTCATATCATGTGGTTTCGCTATTTTGTTTGAAGCACTGTAATGATCTACAAAGTCAGGGACTGGTTAAACGAACATACAAATAAACATTCCAAATGTAATTTAATTTATGATTATCAATGACCCTATACTGGCAACCAAGGTTAGCAGCTGACTCAATTTCATTGGACTGAACTGTAGAGACTACATAATTTCACAGAATTTGATGGACCTAGAAGGAAACATAGAGATAATATAATCCAACTTGGTCATTCACCATTTCATAAAATAGAACACTGAGTCTCAAAGGGGTTAAGTAATTTGCCAAAAGTTACCCAATTATTATTGGTGACCCCAACTATTCATTAGGGTCCAAACTGAAGTAGGGTAGGTCAGTATTACATCAGGAAGAGAGTATTACATCAGACATGAAGATTAATTTCCTCACTAGCTCTCAATGAATATAGCCTATCATAGTCTGACACCTGTTATTTCCAGGAGAGCAAGGTTGACACATAAGATAAGGTCTTCCCGATAAGAACCTTATACCCCAATGAATATGAAGGTGTGAAACTTAAAGGAAGTAGCATAAAAAGTACTTAGAATTACTGAATCTTAGAAATAGGGTATTTTTTTTTTCCTTTCCCTTGCCTTTGGTTAAAAGGTATCCTGAAACAGAAGCTCAGTATACAAGATATCAAATACATTGAGCTGCTCTGTCTGGGAGAGACAGGCAGGGAGAGTCTGTACAGAAGCCGGCTTAATTCTGCTAGTTCTACAGAAACTTCCAACAGCCTGTTAGGGAGCTTACAAATCAGAGATCTAGTTCAACAAATTTATTTCACAAATACAGAAACTGAGGTCCAGAGAGACTTGCTGATGGTCTCGTAACTAATGAGTGACATAGTTCGGACCAGAACCTGTGTTTCCAAGTCTCCTAATCCTGACACTTTTCTACTACACAACGCCACTGATAGACTGTTTCAGCAATCTGGGGAAAATAGTTAATGGGTAACCTATCTTTCTTTTTCCTTTCATAATTTATGTTTTTTAAACACACAGTACATGTTATGTTCATTAAAGACCTATTAGAAAATAGAACTAAAGCCAAAAGAAAATAACTCATGTACCAGTACTCCTCTAGAGAAAATGGACGTCAATATTTTGGTGTATATATACATCCTTCCAGAATTTTTCATATGTAAATACATATAAATATGCACTTTAGAAAAATGTTCTTTTAATCTACTTATTTGTATTTAATATGTTATGAATCCCTTTCCATATTAACATGTTTTATCATATGAATAAACATTTTATTTATTCACTCTTCCCTAGTGAATAGTGTTCATTCCTATGAACACATGGAATGTTCTAAATAGGGTAAGTCATTTAGATATGTACACAGTACATTAAACTTCCCTATGCTACTCTTAGTATTACTACTATTACAACCACTTTAAAGACAATATTTGTGAAAACCCATAAGTAGTTGTCAGGATAAATTTCTAAGCATGGGTCTGCTGGCTCAAATAGTTTTGTTTGTTTTTAGTTTCCCATACAAAATTCCAAAGTGCTATCTATAAAACAAAGTCACAAACCCACTGACAATACATGAGACCAGTGTATCCGTATTCCAGCATACAGTGGGTATTTTTTAATCTCTGCAAATATGCTAAAATGAAAAGTGGTTCTTATTGTTTTAATTTTGTTTCTCTCATTAGTAGTGAGACTAAACATCTTTGTCTGTAACATCCTATTCTTAAAGACTTATAATATAAATAACACAGACAAAAAATACACAGAGAGTCTCCAGCTTGTTTAAGATTGAATTACAAGAAAACATGTCGTCATTGGAGTTCAGAACACAGTTCTCATACAAAATTATAAATGAGGGTTGACAGTAATAGCTTAAAACATGGTTGTAGAAATCAAAGCAAAATCTCTGGGAACTAGAAAGAGAGCTTAAAATCCACAAGAACTCAGACACGACCATGTGGGGAAACAGACCCCAGATCTCAGAGACTATACAAGTCACTCTAAGAAGGGCCCAACTATCTCACATTCAAATCAGTCTGAGCACTGGGATGTGCCCTAACGTGAGGCAGAGACATGACAGTGGGTCCACCTTTGAGTTGCCTGGTCCAGCAAAGGCAAATGAGATGACGTGATCTAAGCATCCATAGTCCCCTGGGGAAGACAGGCCTTCGAGATGGAGAAACCAGGCCGCCATCCAATTACTAATGTAGGAATGTGGGGGGTCTGTTTATACCCTTTCAAATGCATCAATACTTCTTGGTCGAACCCAATTGTGTTTTACTCATTTCAAAAACCCAGCTACGTAAAAAACTCCAAATGCAGCAGGTCCTTGTTTTGTAGTTTGTTCACAAAAAGTTATGATTAAATATTAAAAAGTATTTTATACACATTTTGTGGAGTTTGCTATTTAAAGGAACTCTGGGATAGAGCCTTTTAGAAAGCAATAAATTATTTTAATCACTCCATAATTTATGTCCTATAAATATAACTGCCTTTCAACATAGCATATTTCTGGAAACTACATCATAAAATGGATCATTTTTAATAGATAATATTTTCACATAGAAAAAGTCCTTTAATTAGCTAAAACACAGAAATGATTCAACAGTATATCAGAAAAGCAAAGATACAACAATTTAAAGTCTCTAAAACCATTTACAAGTACAATTTTTAAATAGGCATAAATATACCAGCCACATATGGAGTATCTTAAAATACTATAAAGTCCATACAATACTCATAAAAAATACAAATCCAACCTACATAAATTTTACTAAAAAATTTATGAACAGCCTGAACAGCCAAAAGGGAATTCTATATCAAAAGGGCTTTTTACATTCCTTTACACTCCTTTGCTTTGGTTATAGAACAGGCATTTATGGTTGCATTGGATGACACAGGGCATTTCTTTGAATACTAGCTGGCTGGACCATCTCCCAAATCAATTTCCAGATTTTTGTTGATGATACTGATACTGTTGTTGTAGAAGTAAATCAAATTTTGACTAAATAATTATAATTTCCACAGGACAAAGCAAGAGTCTATCTTCTTACAAACAAGTCCTATTTTTTGAAAGTTGATTCTCTATTATCTGGATCTCCCATCCTTAAAAACCTTTATATTCGAGTAGATAGTGTCAATGAGTGAAATATTTAATAAGCAGTTCTTAAGGATTTCTGAAAAATGAAGGCCTGGGATTGATACTAACTTGCTTTGTTACTCAAATAAAGACTATTCAAAGAAACTGAAAATTAGATGACATTAGTCCTATTTTATGGGTTTTTAACAGTATACTCAAAGACATTAGGTAACTCACCTACTTCTTAGAGCTAGTGAATGAGGGGCAAAAGATCTGAACAGACCCGTCACAAAAGAGGGAATTGAAATGGTCAATAAGTGTAAGAAAAGATGCTCAACCTCATTAATTATCAGACAAATGCAAATTTAAACCATAAGATACTACTAAACATACACCAAAATGGCTAAAAAAAATTTTTTTAACTGGCAATCAATTATTGGCAAGGATGTAGAGAAATGAGAATTTTCAAATACTGCCTATTGGAGTGTAAATTGGTACAACCACTTTGAAAAACTGCAAAACTGCTTATAATATCTGTTAAAGTTTGGCCATGAAATATACATATCCTGAGTCCCAGCATCTTCACTCCTAGATATAGAGATTCAACAGAAATCCACACATATAAAACTATGTTCATAATATTCTGAGCACCATTATTTATAAGGGCTAAAAGTTGGAAACAAGCCAAACGTCCATCAAATGAATTGAAAAATAAATTGTGGTATATTCATAAAATGACCTACTATAAATGAAATTTTTAAAATTTACAGCTAATACAACATGGATGAACCTCGAAGATAATACTAAGTGAAAAAATCAGGGGCACCTGTGTGGCTCAGTAGGTTAAGCATCTGACTTCAGCTCAGGTCATGATCCTGCAGTTTGTGGGTTCAAGCCCTGCGTCGGGCTCTGTGCTGACAGCTCGGAGCCTGGAGCCTGCTTTGGATTCTGTGTCTCCCTCTCTCTCTGCCCCTCCCCTGCTCACACTCTGTCTCTCTCTCAAAAATAAATAAACGTTAAAAAAAAAAAGTCGAACACAAAAGGGTACATAAAATGTGACGGCATTCATAAAACTCAAAACAGGCAAACCAATACATGGTGGTTATCTTTAGACTAGGAGGGAAAGATGACTACAAGGGATATAACAGAGGCTGCTAAGGAGCTGTTCACTTTCTATAGCTTGATCTGGACAACGATCCACAGGTGTGCTCACTGTGTGAAATTCACCAAGCTGCGTACTTATGATTTATGTGTGTTGTGTACTGTTGTATTTCTATTTAAAATGTTTATGTTTGTGAAAACATGAATCTGATTATGTTACTGTCGTGCTAAACGCCCTACAGTAGGCTTCCCATCACACTGGGAAGGAAATCAAACTCTTCTCTTACAGACCCTCCATGACCTTGGTCCTGGATAGAACTCTGACCTAATTCCCTCACTCCTCTCCCCTGTTCAAGGGCTCCTGCCACGCAAATCTCAAACACACCGAACTCCTTCCCATCTTTGGGGCTTTACTTTTGCAGTTCCCTCCACCTGAGTGCTGACATTTATATGGCCTGTTTCCTTAATTCAATCAGGATTCCACCACACATCATCTATTCAGAGAAGTTACTCTGCTCAGTGGGGCTTTTCCTGACCACCTTATCTGTCTCTCTGTCACTCCATCCTGCTTTATTTTTCCTCCTAGCACTTAGCACAGTCTGAAACACATTTGTTTGACTGATTGATTGATTTTCTGTTCCACTCCCCCACCATTAAAATATAAGGTCCGTGAGAGCAGGAATTCTGTTTTGTTCACACCAGAACAGTAGCACAAAGCAGGTACATAGAAAAATGTACACTGAATGAACAGAACATGAATATTTCTTTTCCTACAAAGGAAATGCTATATTTGTAATGATTTATTTCTGTGTTTCCTTGTTTAAATCTGTCTCCCCTACTTGAGTATAATCTCCAAGACCACAGACATACATGCTCAGCATTTTATAGCTAAGACCTAACACAGAAGCCAGGTAAAAACCAAGTGCTCAATAAATATTTGTGGAAGCAACAGATGTATATCAATGCACCACCGAAATTTCATTTTTCCTAAGCTTACCGAAAAATACGCATTGTAACACTTGAGTCAGGATCTAACCATTAGGATTACTGCCTGAATGAAGCTCCTTATATTTCAAGGCCCTAAAAAAGCACCATTTCTCCCTCACCACTAGGTGTACACCCAGAATCACTGATTTAACAAAGTATTTTGACCGATCACCATTATTTATGGTAAGCTTAATATAAAGTCCCGTCCCCTCCTGTGCAGAAAAGAGTTAACATAGAGGAGGCCTGAGCATAGAGACTGCCATCCTTAAGACAGGCCAGCTTACAAGGTTGGTTCTTCATTGTCATTGGAGTATTTGGATACAGGAGGGCTCCCACCATTCCCTAACTGACGAAAGTCGCTCACTGAGCCTAAACTGTGTATGCAGACGACATGGTTTATGCTGAACATTTGCTTGCCTTCTGGGGGTCTGGGATTTGGGTCCATGCTGGGCAGAAGGTGACGGACTCCGATGAGCTTCCCTGGTAGACACGACTTCACATACAGTCACACCGTGATGCTAGAGGAATTCAGCGTGCTGTGCACGACTCCACTGGGAGAGACTCTTGGAAGTTTGTGTGGTTTTCTCTGGGCTGCCTTTGCCAATTTTGCTTTGTGTCCTTTGCTGTTATGAAACATAGTTCAGTACTACAATATGCGGAATCTTCTACATTCTCTGAGCACATCATCGAACTAGAGGGTTGTTTGGGGGATCCCAACACACTTCCCAATTCTGAAATAGATGATAATCAGCCCCAACTATAGAGAGACAAAAGAGGAAAGAGAACAGTGATCTCCACCTTCTGGTGTTTATGCCTACATACACTCCCCTCCCTTCGGGTGTGATTTGCTTCTAATGAATGGAATTCAGCAAATGTGATGGGATGTCACTTCTAAGATTAGATTACAAGAGACTGCGACCTTTCTCTTGCCCGCACTCTCTCTGGCTCTTCTCCCTTGCTCCTTCTTATGAAACAAGTTGCCATCTTGTGAGCTGTCCTCTGGAGAGGCGCATGTGACAAGAAACCCAGGACAGTCTCCAGCCAACAGCCAGCAAAAAACTGAGGCCCTCAGCCCGGCAGCCTGTGAGAAACTGAATCCCACCGGCAACCACGTGAGTGAGTCTGGAAGCAGATCCCTCCCCAGAAAAGCCCTGAGATGATGTCAGCTCTGGCTGACCCTGAGGGTGGCCTCATGAGACACTCTGGGACAGAGGACCCGGTGAAGCCACGCCTGGAATTCTGACCAGCAGAAACAAAGATAATAAATGTTATTGTTCTAAATCACTGAATTTTGCAGGCAACCTGTTTTTCTGCAGTAGGTAACTACTCTGCCACTTAAAACAACTAAAAATCTGAACATACATAAAACAATGATTTCCAGACATTGGACGTCAGACAACAAAGGATAGTGATTGCTGAAAAAAATGGAAATAAAGTGAGCACTACTGCCCCAGCGTACTACACAAGAAAACATCAAGGCCAAGGCACACCTCGGGCCCCCCTAAGTTCAATGAAGCCACAGTGGCCAGAGCTCTCAGGGAGGAGTACGAAAAAGAAAATGGAGCAGGGAGGGAGCTCTGGGTCCTTCCCACCCAGGCTTTAGCTGAGTACTAATGAGCTTTTATGACGAAACTGGCCGAGACAAGACCTGGAGAGACCAATCCCTGCAGCTCACACTGGGATAGGAAGAGTGCCAGTTCCCACCAGACAGCATGGGGAAAACCCCAGAAGTCATGGGCACCAGGTAAAATACTCCCAAGTATAGTGCTTCACCAGAGGGGGAATATTAGCACTAGACTAAAGCTGCTCTGGTTCCGGTAATAAGGCTTTAAAAAAAGAAGGAAAGAAGGAAGGAAAAGAAAAGAAGAGAAGAGAAAAGAAAAGAAAAGAAAAGAAAAGAAAAGAAAAGAAAAGAAAAGAAAAATGATTATATGCCAAAGGAGCAATGGGCCAACATATACTGGTATATGGGCGAGTACAGCAGGAATGGTTGTGCGGGTGCTAGATCAGGGAGGGGTAGAATATAAAGTTGGATAACAGTTAAGATGAGGCACTTTTAGGGGCGCCTGGTGGCTCAGTTGGTTAAGAGTACGACTCTTGATTTCAGTTCAGGTCATGATCTCAGGGTTCGTGAGTCTGAGCCCCAAGTCAGGCTCCACAGCTGGTGGTGCAAAGCCTGCTTGGGATTCTCTCTCTCCCTCCGTCTCTGACCCTCCCCCAGTCATTCTCTCTCTCTGTCAAAACAAAGAAATAAACTTTAAAAAATAAAAAGACGAGGCACTTCTTTTTTTTTTTTTTTAATGTTTATTTTTGAGAGAGAGAGACAGAGGGCAAGGGGCAGAAAGAGAGGGAGATACAGAATCTGAAGCAAGCTCCAGGCTCTGAGCTGTCAGCACAGAGCCAGATGCGGGGCTCAAACTCACAAATCGTGAGATCATGACCTGTGCCAAAGTCGGGCGCTTAACCAACTGAGCCACCCAGGCGCCCCAAGATGAGGCACTTCTACTTGACACAGGATTTAACACCGAGGCAGGGAATAAGACAGCCAAGGCTGATACACTACAGGGATGGCTCCAAGAAGCTTGGCAGACGTGATATCCCATATTAAATGAAATACAGATGCCAGAACTGCTGACTGTGGTGGAAGGGACAGCTCTAAAGGCCAGACAACTGGGCATACTAGATGGGCCTAACGGGTCAGACCAGAAAACCAACCATCTAACCGTGTTCCTCGGGAAGGCCTGAGGACACTGCATTTACCAGGGCAATTTAGAATGGACCGAGGCAGGAGGATCGGCTCCTCTGAGCAGCAGGCCAGCAGTAATAGCAGAGAATCCTGCTACAGATCTGGGCTTCTCCAGGAGCAGTGAGGATGTAAGGACCACAGAACAGCAGAGCCCAGGAAGCAGCATTTAACATTTAGAGTCAGGGTGGAGAAATTCAGGAATGAGAGTCAGAATAAGAAGGGCATCCTGGGGGCCTAACCCAGAATCTGCAGAGACAGGTGAAAAAACATGTCTCTCCTAGGGGCAGTCCATCACTGGCTCTCCCCGGCCCCTGCAGGAGATAGGAGTAAGGTCCCAGGAGCGACAAATCTCACTAAGGCAGAGAAGGGGGACAGGTGAAGTTATGAGCTGCTGTAAGATGGGTGAAATGGTCTTGTAAAGGGGAGATGGGTGAAGGGGCAAGAGGGGGTGTGGGGACAACAGGGGCAAATAAAGGGAAGGAGGCCTTCCCGCAAGAGGAAAAGAAAACAGAGACTCTATTGCAGTTTCCTGTTTTCTTAACTGTTTTTTCTCTCTTGTCACTTTCCTATCCCACCTTTTCTTCTCCTTTCTCCTATTAGTCCCTGTTCAGGCAACATCTTCTCCAGTACTCCCTAAATTGGCCATCAATTGGGAGGATGCTTTTTCACATTAGGAATATAGCTTTATAATTCCTATTTCATCGATTGATTGATTTTTAGAGAGAGAGCACGCATACAAGTGGGGAGGGGGGCAGAGGGAAAGAGAAAGAGAACCTTAAGCAGACTGCCCAGTCAGCACAGAGCCCGACACGGGGCTTGATCCCAAGACCCTGGGATCATGACCCGAACTGAAATCAAGAGTCAGACGCTTGACCAACTGAGCCACCAAGACCCCCTATAATTCCCATTTTAAAAGCTAAAATGTTGAACACTATATTCTTCAAATAAGAGTTTGAGAGTATTACGTATTGCATTTTAGAGGGAGAATTCTAAGGCACTATGTTGATAAAACTAGTAAATTCTGTAGCTCCTACATTTGTTTCTATTTGGACACCCTTGGGAAAACTAGGTACTTACTGCACAGTTCAAAGCAACTACTGTGAAGTTTCTATTAAATAAATGACAGATCCCTAACGGTGCATGGGTGGCTCAGTCGGTTGAGCGTCCGACTTCGGCTCAGGTCTTAATCTCACAGTTCGTGGGTTCGAGCCCCACGTCAGGTTCTGTGCTGATGGCTCGGAGCCAGGGGCCTACTTCGGATTCTGTGTCTCCCTCTCTCTGCCCCTTCTCCACTCATGCTCTCTCTCTGTCTCTCAAAAATGAATAAACGTTAAAAAAAATTTTTTTAATAAATAACAGACCTTCCCATTCATGGCATAAACTAAAAGTCACTATGGATGGTACCCTGTATCAGCAAGGTTCCCCTCTCAGTCGTGACTAAACACAGTACAACACAGGAGTGAAAATTTCATTCCTCAAATATATAGCAGCATGTAAGACAGATCTGGCTTTTCTAAAAATCTTTTTTTTTTTTTTTGCTAGAACTGGAATCATCTACTTACAGGTAAGAACACTAAAATCCAGAGAGTCAACAGAATCACACAACCAAATAATGGCAGAGCATACAGCATATACAGAAGCCTCTACTGTCAGTCCAAAGCTCTCTCACCACCAGACCATCCGACTTCTCAAGCAAATGGGTCCCCCAAAGGCAGGGAAAGGTAGCATTCAAAAGCTCACGCTTTCAGTGCTTTTTTTCCTTGTAATCAAGCCCAACTATCATCAAAAAGTCCAAACAGATGAGTCTGCCATTCCATTTATCCACAGACTATTCAGTCTGTCATTTACAAATCAGTCTTTTCCTTCAGAGAATTCCATTTTGTCTTTCTTATTCATTTAAACCCGAGTTTGCCCATCAACTGGAGCTCCCAGGCTGAATATCTAGGCTAAAGGGGGCAGGACAGAGTTTGCCTCTGGCCCCTCTGGTTACAGGTCCAGAGGCAGCTGGCTCAGGGTTAACCATGGATAGGAACTACCTATTTAATCTAATTGCTTACTATTCAAACCTAACCACTTTTGAGTTCAGAAGCAATTATGCGTATTGTTATAGGAAATTAATGACGCTACTTTTTAAAACTTTATTTCAACATTAAGCTTTGCTCACATAGGCTCAGTTGATAATTACATTGCTTATATAGCATGGTCACCACCTCGAAGTATTATCACACGTGTATATGCATATTAGCAATGCTGGAGTTTCAGTAGCAGAGCAAAGACCTAAGAAAGTGACATTAACTAACCCACATTACAAAAGGCACCTAACACTCACGACCACCAATAGCTATTGCAGAACCTAGTTCTCCCTCTTTGTGTTTTCTTACCTGTCTTACCCTTAGTGTTCAACCTTTTCTCTCTCCCTTAGTACCGAGTATCTCTCATTCCAGACTTCCTAAGCCTTTTCTCCCCAATCTGTGCTTCTGTTACTCCTTTTTTAGTCTCCTTTTGTCCCCTGCTTCCTACATTGGCCATCAACCAACAATATATACATATATAATTTTTGTCATTTACGTTCTTTTTTTAAACAATTTTTTAATGTTTGTTTATTTTTGAGAGAGAGAGAGAGACAGAGAGTGAGACACAGAATCCGAAGCAGGCTCCAGGCTCTGAGCTGTCCACACAGACCCTGACGTGGGGCTCGAACCCATGGACCATGAGATCATGACCTGAGCCAAAGTCGGACGCTCGACCGACTGAGCCACCCAGGCACCCTTTGTCATTTACATTCTTTAAATTTTCTTTTTAACATTTATTCATTTTTGAGAGTGAAAGAGACAGACCATAAGCAGGGGAGGGGCAGAGAGAGAGGGAGACACAGAATCCGAAGCAGGCTCCAGGCTCTGAGCTGTCAGCACAAGGACCGACACGGGGCTCGAACTCATGGACTGTGAGATCATGACCTGAGCTGAAGTCAGACACTTAACTGACTGAGCCACCCAGGCGCCCCTGCCATTTACATTCTTAATGCAGCTTCAGAGTTACCAGTTTTAAAAACTGATGCACTGAATACCATATTCTACCCTTCAGGACAGAGGCAGAATAGCACGGGCATTAAGAGCAAGGGCTGCAGAGTCTGACTCCCTGGGCTGCATCCTGGTCTGCAGCTTCTGAGCTGCGTGCGGCCCTGGGCAAGTGACTTATCCCCATGTTTAATCTGCTTCCTGTAAAGTGGGGGTGTGAAAACAATATCATCTCGATAGGGTTATTATAAGATTTAAAGGAGGCTAACTATGCAAAATATCTGACACATAGTAAGTACCCACTAAACGTTAGCTCTTTTTATCTCTCACAAAACACTGAACTTAAGGGGCACCTGGGTGGCTCAGTCGGTTAAGTGACAGCCTCTGACTCTTCCTTTCAGCTCAGGTCATGATCTCAGTGTTGTGAGATCCAAGCCCCAGGTCAAGCCCCACATGAGGCTCTGCTCTGGACATTGAGCCTGCTTAAGATTCTCTCCGTCGCTCGCTCTCTCGCTCTCTCCCTCTCCCTCTACCACTGGTACTCTCTATCTCTCTTTAAAACAAAACAGAACGAAACACTGAACTAAAGCTCCTTGTGACATCTTTCAGCATTTTGGAAGCTTGGTGTTACGGAGCTAGTCATAGGGCAGAGAGGTATTTTTCTTCCCTCCTGTGCCTTAAACCAATAATTCACCTCCAGTGGTTATGAAGCCTTGCTCCTTCAATTCCTAGCCCCCCACCCCCCACCCCGATCTCACCTGTAAACTCTACGCATGGAAAATCAGCCCTCTCTGCATTGCAGCAATGCTAGTCATATCCCTACACATGTAAGCGTTTCTGTAATCCCATCTTCACCCTGCCCACCAGCAAGTTTCTCCTGCATTACTCCCCGCTGATCGCAACTACGCATCTCCAGTACAAGGCCGTTCGTTCGTAGGGAAGTGAGCAGTGAGCATAAGGAGGAAAGAGATGACTCACAAAGCATGCCACACAGCTGCAGAGAGGGTTCTCCTGGAGGTCAAACCGAGAAAAAAGTCAATTTATACCATTCTGCCTAGCAAAGCAAAGCCATTAGCATCCTTAAAGAGAAGCCCTCATTTTCAGGCTCCCTGATCAAAAAACAAAAAACAAAGAAGTAGGGCGCCTGGATAACTCGGTCAGTTGAGCATCTGACTCTTGATTGTGGCTCAGGTCATGATTCCCGGGTCATAGGATTAAGTCCCATGTCAGGCTCTGTGCTGAGTGTGGAGCCTGCTTAAGAGTTTCTCTCCTTCTCCCTCTGCCCCTCTCCCCCTTTCAATCTCTCTCTCTAAAATTAAAAAAAAAAGAAGCAATTAACCACTTAGAATTTTTATATAAACATAATTTAAATCACGTAGTAAGTGATAACCCTACAATACCTTACATTTCCCTTAATTCTTAAAGGAAGATAAAATGTAAAGTAATATTTATAGAAAAACAGTCAAATAAGCATTTAGTTCTTTCCATCATTTAAGGCAGAGTTTTACTGTGTAGGAGAATCACCAGAGGATCTTGTTAAAATGCAAATTCTGACTTTATAGGGTTGGGGTGGGTCCTGGAAGTCTGCATTTCCTACTGACTTCCTGGCCACACAGATGCTGCTGGTCTGTGGATCACACTTAGGACTAGCAAGAATTTAAGGTGTCTTAAGTGTCAAAAGGCCTATTCCCAATTTCCTAGCTTATCAACTGAAAGCCTCCTCTGACCGGTGTTAGCAGCAGCAGCTTGTTCTAACAGCTGGAAGGAACAGACTGTCGTAGGCTACCAACTGCTTCTTAACAATCGAGGAGCAAAGAGAGGAGCTGGAGAAGAGGAAAGAGCTTCAAGGAGGAAGCACAAAAGGTCTCTGCAGACTCTCTTTCTGTCTTCCATTTGGTTTCCCCGAGGAGGAGATGAAAAATATACACCTGAGTCATCAGTATGGTTATCTCCCAGTTTCCAACTCAAGGAATCCAATCTGGCTCTTCTTCCCTGAAATGGACTTAACACAGAATGACTATTTCTATTAAGGAATAAAGTTTCCAACCATTTTTACAACCTTCTTTCGAAGAAAGAAATGTATCTTCTTTAACAGTATGATTATTTTTCCCTTTGTAATACTTTACAATGAATTTAAAGGCAACACTTCATTGAGGAGACATGTAAGTAAAACCCTGACGGAAGTGAAAAGGCATGCCGTGCAGAGGGGTCTGGGAGTAAAGCATTTCAGGAAAAGGGAACCGGAAGCAAAGGCCTTGGGATTGAAACAGCAAGGAGTGCAGTGTGATTAGAGACAACGGAGCAGAGAAATGTCACTAGAAACAAGGTCATGGAGATGATGGAGGAAGGGGAACGAATCACATAGGGCCCTGGGCTTTTGCGCTGACTCTGGCGGTCTTTGGGGGCTCTGAATGGGGGCCACGTTCCAGTGCGTACCGCGGGGTGGGCACTCTGCACATGTATAAAAAGAAGGATATGCCAGGATCTTCCATGCTTGGCACCTCCCAGTATCCCTTCTGAGGTCCCTAGATAAGGGGCCGGGCGAGATCGATTGTCACCGGTCTTGAGTGAAAACCAAGAAATGGGTTATTGGTTATGTCCCAAACATGAAACCTTAACGGCAAACTTCTTTGTATGACTGAGCTCCACCACCACCAAACGTTCAGCCCTGGTTCCAAATACTGATCAGAACAGCTGAAATTTCACATACCAAGGCAGAGAAAGGAGAAAAACATAGGGTCCTCTTTTCCTCGTGGTGTGGTACGAATGCAAAGTATTATCATCCATAAAATTTTAAAATGCACTCATCTCTCACAAAGTCTAAGAACACTCTACTCTCTAAGATTTTCTTAATATAGAAATGTGTTTTATAAAAGTTATGCTTTAAAAGTATTATTACTCTCGGGGCGCCAGGGTGCCTCAGTCAGTTGAGCATCTGACTCTTGATTTTTGGCTCAGGTCATGAACCCAGGGTCGTGGGATGGAGGTCTGCACTGGGTTCCAGGCTGAGCGGGGAGCCTGTATGAGATTCCCTCTCTCCCTCTGCCCCTCTCCCCTGCCCGCGCGCTCTCTCTCTAAAAGTTAAAAAAAAAAAAAAAAAGTATTATCACTCTAAAAAATAAACAAATAAATAAAAGTATTATCACTCTGACCCAGTAATTTCACTTCTGAAATGGTATCCTATATGCAAGTAATCCTAGCAGTGAAAACAATTTTAATCACAAAGATACTCACCATATTTTATTTATAATCGCAAAAAAAAAACTAGAAGCAATTTAAAAGTTTGGCAACAGTTAAATCATTAAATATATTAATAGTGTAATATATGAAATATTAAGTACATAATAATATATAGATAATAAACATTAAATACATTAAGATTACATTAGAGAGAGAGATATATATATATATTCTCTAGAATATCACACAGCCATTAAAAATGACATCACCATATGGCATCTGTGTCACAATTTGCATGTATACTATGATTACAACTTGTAAACTACACAAGCACAGAGGAAAAAAAAACACTATGTGGGCAGGAAAAAAAACTGCAATATACATACCAAAATATTAATAAGAGTTGTATTTGAATAACTGAACTAGGTAAATCAATTTTAATTCATATTTTCCAATTTTTGTAAGTGACTCTGCACTTAGCTTACAATTTTAAAAATTAAAATAACAGACCTCTTTGCTCCCATCTTTTTATTTCCAATATGGATCTCAAACGATATCACCCCTATATATGTTACCATCCAGCCTAGAATATGTTAATAATTACAGTAAGCACTGTTAAGCACTTATTGTGTCAGGCCCTGGGTAAAATGCTGGACCCAGGTCATCTGATTTAACCTTCCCAACAGTCTGTGATGAAGGTACTACTCGAGATGAGGAAGCAGAGGTGAGTAATGCTGGGGCCACCAGCCAGGGATGCACTGGGCCTTGGACACTGGATCCAGTTCTTGGACACTAAAATCTGTACTGCCTCCCCCCAGCAGTGTACAAGTATTTAATAAATAATAGACCCCGAATCAGAACTCTCCCGGCAGTATGCCAACAAAGTGTCAACTGAGAAACGTGCCCACTGAGGCACCCTCCTGTTCCCATCTTATCATTTATCTCGTCTGCTGCTCCTTCAGTCGGCCTCCCTCACTCCTCACCCTGCCCTTTCCTTTACTCCTCTTATTTCTCTCCTACATTTCCCTAACTATATCATAAACTTTGCAGCAGCATCCTTCCACCACTTAGCTTCAATAGTAAAACTCAAATGAAATCAACTGCTGCCCTGAAGTTTCTTAGAAACCAGAAATGATACATGGGAAGCCTTAAGCCCCATTTGGCTGCAGATGTGTTTTGCTTAGATCTCGGTATTTTGAAAAACTTGAATTAGTCACCAGCACTTAAAAATTAGGATGAATTCACATCAAGATGCTAATTTTAAAGTTCCCCTTAAAAACTAAATGATTGACAACAAGAGGTCCGACATGGTATCAGTCTCCTGAAACTGATTCTCCAGTTTGCCACAGTCTCCACCAGTGCCTGCTGTCTTACACCTGGCTTTCTTCAACTCTCTTTACTCTTTAAAATATTTTTCTTAAGTTTATTCATTTATTTTGAGAAAGAGAGTATACACATGCATGGGAGGGGCAGAGAGAGTGGCAAAGAGAGAGGAAGAGAGAGAATCCCAAGCAGACTCCGTACCATCAGCACAGAGTGTGGTGTGGGGCTCAAATTCACAAACCAGGATATCATGACCTGAGCCGAAATCAAGGGTCAGACGCTCTAACGGACTGAGCCACCCAGGCGCCCCTCAACTCTCTTCACTCTTATGGAACCCGAAGCCTAGCCACCAAATCACGGAGTTTGTAACCTCCATCAAATACTTTAAGGGGTGGCATAAAGTCCCAGGAGACGTGGTCACATGCCATTCTCACTTTACGCTAAATTCTGCAAACTCTTCTCAGTGACGCCAGCAACCAAATGGCCTATTGTTGGATCTAAACCACAGGGAAAATAAACTCAAATAAAATCAACTGCTGCCCTGAAGCAGTTGCAACAGCAAGCCTACAGAACCCCAGGCCACAGCAGGTCCAAAAGCACTTTGTATTGCCGGCTCACTGGATCAACTCATCCTTGGATTCTGTCGCAAGTCAAATATTCTTTTGGGATTACCCAAAACCCTGACAAGGTCCTAGACCTGAAACTAGGAAGTTTTCTGATGATGAGACTAATAAGTCTAGTAAGAGCTGTGAACCAGTTACTAACCACTCAGTTTGGTTTGGGCTTTTTAAGTTTCAGCTTTGGTAGGTTCCTGATATTATGAATTTTACATGCTAAGATAATTGAAGTATCTATCTTCTTTTATTCTCTAAGTAGCCATTCAAAATCCATATTTTTACGGTAATGTAAATCCATTAGGAGAGAACTAGAAAGTGCACTGAGAGATCAATCTTACACTGGAAGAAATATAGACTACATGACCTTTTCCATCTCTAATTTCTGATACGTTAGTCTATTGTGCCCAACCTGAACTATGAAAAAGTCTTTTCACCATTCCAGGACAGAGAGAATAGGACATAAAGAAAAGTACTGGAGACCCACAAGTCCCACTTAGAACTAAATTCATGTCTCATAAACTTCTGTTCATGCTGTGTTTATGGGAGAACTGAGAAATGATGCTGTGTTTGGAGGGGTGGGGGATGGACATTTCATTTATCATTCACTGCTTTCAATATTTTAAATTTAGCTTTTCTTCTAAATTTCAAACAATACTAAAGAACAGTTTTAAATAAGGAAGGCCAACACTCACAAAGAGATTAATAACCCTGTAAGGTAAGTAATTCATAGTTTTTAAAGATTCACCAATAACTAGAACAAAGCTACCATCCAGTATCTTTCCATTTTGTGAGAGATGCTATTATGCTGAATACGTGCAGAGCTATTTGCGACTTACAAAAGCAGCCTGCACCTGATAATAACAATGTTGACTGAAGCTGAAAGGAGAAATAGAGAGTTTTTGCTTCTTAGGGAAGAAAACTCAAACGTATATGGCAACTCTCATAAAAAACATACTCAGCAAAGTTTCTCTATTGCACAATAACTATTTCCTAAAAGCCTGTTCAGGAACAAACTAAGTCCAAAAAGGAATTTCCATTTAATCCCACAGTAAAAGAAATCAACCATATTTCATGAAAAATGAAAAACTAGCCAAAAAGCAACTCATTCCAAAATCCTGCCTACCTAACTATAAACACAATGGGAAATGTCTCCAAAAATATACAACATTTACTTTGTTTTATGATTCTAGTGCTTTAATTTTTTCCTGGTTTTATTTTTAAGTAATTCATTCCAACTTCCCCTCCCCCACCACAGAAAGCTCTACTAAGTCTCATCTGTGCAACTGAAGAGTCCATGTAATTCTCTTAGAGAAATTCACATCATTAGAGTTGAGATGTGCCCTGTTAAACTAGTATTTCAACACAAAGTAACGTCTAAAAGACTACTTTTTCACTGTTACAGGAAGATACTGATTTTATAACCAGCATTTTCACTGTTTTTTTTTTTTTGCTTTATACATTATAGCAGTTTTGAATTAAAAAGCAAATATGTACATATATATATATATCAAACAAACCTGACCACTCCACGCACAATACAGATTGCACAATAAGCTCCAATTGTGGTTGATCATACAGTCGAAAATCCTGAACTGGGCCATGACGGCTCAGGGCACAGTCTGTGTGTATGTCTTCTCTGACTCAGCTCCCGTCAGCACCGGAGCGCTGTTACCAGAGCTCTGCAGTGATGTGAGCCGCAAACACGCTCTCCCCCTCCCTTTCCTGTCCAAGCAGCAATAACTAACCGGCAGAACTACATCATCTTCCCAAACACCGGTACGTGTAAATTACGAGAGCACGAAGGAAAGACTTCTCACAAAAGCCTTATTCTGACTTTATTATCATCTGATTTTTAAAAAGGTGATTGCTTTTTCCTTCTTTCCGGAAGTCGTAGGCTAGCATTTATAGAGTCCATGAAAACACAATTTGGGAAGCTGGTACAATAAATCCATCGTGCTGACAACATCCCACAACAAACCAGCTCCCCATTCGATGCTGTGGCAGCATCAGTGACCACGCTGTGTTCAATCCAAAGGCATCTCTGAATCCTGTCTTCATCTCTCAGTACGTCTCGCCCTGCTAACAACTCCTTAAAGGTCTCTCATCCCGGGTACCCTGCCATGGTTCTCTTGGTTCTCTTCCTACTTCTCTGACCATTCCTTCTGGAAAGGGAGCCTAGACTGCAGTAAGACAGACTTCACCTCTTCAACTGCTATCTACCAGATGTAGGACCAGGAGCTAATGGCATAACCTTTGAGCTTCAGCTCATCCATTTATAAAACGGAGATACTAACACCTGCCCTCACGGGGGTTCTAGTATGAAATACAATGACATATGTAACATGCTTAAAACAGTGTTTAACAGACCCCTAGTAAGTAATGGTTATTAGTATTCTTAAGATGGGCTTCCTTCCTGTCCACATTAGAATTCTACCTCTCATCTCTTATGCTGTCCCTCCATGATGTCATCCTCCAGACCCATAATTTTATAATTATGAATTACCTGCAAACCTCTCTTTGGCCCCACCCTTTCTCCCAAGCCCCCATCTCACGTCTAAACTCTTGTCAAGTGTGTATACCTCGATACCTTATACTACATGTCCCAAACTGGACTCATCATGTCCCCATCACAACCCACACCAGCTCTGTGTCCCTCATCTGCAGTATGGTGGCACAATCCATCCCCTTGGTCACCGAAACAGAAACCAGCTATCCTAGACTCCCTCTCCCTTACCTCTCACATCTGTCACCAGATCCTGTCTTTTCAACTAAAACGTGTGAATCGGCCCCTTTGCTATTCCTACTATCACTGCCTAAATTCAGACCCCATCGGCTTTCTCCCGGCTTACCACGAGGGCGTCTAGCTGGTCTCCCAAACACCCTGGCCCACTCCTTTCTGGAATCCCGCCTCCAGAGGACTACCAAAAACAATCTCTGAAACTACACACTAATCGTATGACTACCCCACCTAAATCCCTTCCTGGTTCCTTTCTGCCTGTGGCAGTGTTTCCTAAAAACTGTTCCTACTTCTTCCATAGGACGCAGAATATGAATTAGTTAAGTGAAAAAAGGTTTTCAGGGCAAAATAAGTTTGCCAAAAGCCAGGTTAAACACAGATAAACAAAGTTGCAAGACTGCTAAGAGTCTAAATAGGATGAGATTCAAAGTCTCCTGGAAAGCTTGTTTTTAACTAGTTCTTGAAATCGTTAGCTGATTTTTCTTCCTCTATCTTTTCCTTAATTGGTGGTGTTCCCTAAGGTTCTGACCTTGGCTCTTTTCTCTCATCTCTCTCAATGAGCTCATCTATTTCCCAAACTATAATTATAGGACACACTGGCTTAATTGACCTCTGCCTAAATGACTTGCCAGACAAACCAAAATCCTCAATTCCTGCTGTATGAACCCTGGCTGGGCCCTTGGCAACTCAACTCTTACGTTTGGGAAGACAGTCTCTAGCCACTTCATTTCTGCTCCCACCAAATGAGATGCACGCTCAACACAACCAGTTTGTTTTTGCACACCTCTTTATGTCGGTTTTATTTGTATTACTGCGGTTATGTACCTTAGATGATATACAAACTGATGAAACAGGAGTAAAAATGAGAGTTGCTATTTCTATGAAAACCCGAATGCTTTGAAAAGATTCAATAAAGGCTGCTGCTCACCTCTAGATTTTTCTCCTTCCTTGGTCTTGTACTCTTTTCTCCAGTAAGATACTAGAAATTCTCTCTAGCTGTAGCCACTAGGCATATTCAAAGACTAAGGCTGTTCCCTCTGCCAGAAGATTCTTCTTTCTACCTAGCTAACTCCTACCGGACTAAAAACAATCTTCCCAGGAAGACATTCCCTGATCCCTACACTAGGTGAGGTCTGTCTGTTCTGTGTTTTCACAGCTACCCACTCTTCTCCTAAGATAATATTCATTGCATTCTATTAAAATTATGTGTTCAATTGTTTGTACTTCTCATTATCCATGTATATCCATGAAGGCACAGACCACACCATGTCTGGATTTTTCACTGGTGTTTCCTCATGTCTGGCACTTAGAAGGTACTCAATTAATATTTTTTGAATGTGTTAATAAATGTTGAAGGACGGTTCTAAGTATAATAGGAATCTCTGGCACTAGAAGCATCAAATGTGAATCATTTTAAGACAGATTAACTTTTAGGGGCACCTGGGTGACTCAGTCAGTTAAGCACCTGACTCTTGGTTTCGGCTCAGGCCATGATCCCACAGTTCCATGGGTTCGAGCCTCACATGGGGCTCCACACTGAAGGTGCACAGCCTCCTTGGAATTCTCTCTCTCCCTTTCTTTCTGCCCCTCCCCAGCGCAGGCTCACTCTCTCAAAATAAATAAATAAACTTAAAACAAAACAAAAAGATTAACTTTTATCCTGGGAACCAAAGGGTCATTATCACACCAATTGTGAGCAAAACACAAAATGCTTCCTTCCTGAATGATCTCGTTAAGCTGTTGAAACAGACAGGATTCTAGCAAAATCCCCAAATACCTATACTATTCTATCCCCATATTGAGATTCTGAAAAATTCTGGGAGAGGGGAAGGAAAAGTTTCAGGCATCTGATGTCCAAAAGTTCCCAGGTGAGTTATAGATCTTATTAGTTAAGAGCTACTGCACAGAAGCACATACCAAAAATAAGTAATAATACATAAATAAAGACTCAGAGACTCAAGGTCCAACTATAATCAAGCTTTTATCAATCATTCCTAAACACAGCGTATACTTCAATTGTAATATTGTAGCAATACTAATTTTCTGGTTTTGACAACTGTCCTATGGTTACTTCAGATGTACATGAAAGAAATGTGGGTGAAGACTCTAAGACAACTCTACACTATCATGCAACTTCTCTGTGAGTCTAAAGTTATTTCAAAATAAAAAAAAGTTAATATGAAAAGGATCATAAACAACTGAAACCCAGGGGCAAGGAACACTCCTGAGATCCAGATGTGATCTCAAAATACCATTCACCACTAAAAGAAAGCAGGACTTCTTAGAGAAATGGCTTGTTCTAAGGTCCTGGGCAGGAAATGTACATAAAAGATGAGCTAGAAAACCACACAGGCTCATGTCTCATGGACTCAGTTGAAAACTTGAAGAGGCTACCACTGGTCAAAAATGGGATAACTGGAGCTAGTATAAAAATTGAAACCTAGGAGCTATGTTTGCATTTGTCAGCTAATAATACTAGATAGGCAGATAAATACAGAAATACATACATATAGGTCACCTTTGAAAGCTGATCAGGGAACTGGTCATTTCTGTAAGTAAAGGGAAAGAATTAAGCAAAAAAAAAATCATAAAGTCATACGATCACTACTTTTTTTTTTTTACAACATATGGTTCATACTTCTAAAAAATTAGTTAATCTATAATCCCATATTGACACTTCTGAAATTCAAACAACCCTGAAAGTCAAAACATTTTTTGTAACTCACCAAATGGCAAAATCTGCCCTTCCATGACCTGACATAAAGCTCTTTCTAAGCTTTTATTTATTCCCTATAGGATAAATATTCATACATTGTCAGCAGAAATTACTGATAGCGGGGTGCTGTCCCAGAACCTGCATCATCTTACATTTCTAAAATCTGAAGACTTCTGGATTCTGAAAAACACAAGGACTTTGGATTACAGATCTGTACAAATAACACTGGAATTGAGGGTAACTAGGCAGCAAGAGTCCAAAAGAAAAAAAAAAAAAAAAAAAAAAAGAAGCGGGGGGAGAAGACCACAGAAAGCAAGACCATCCACCCTGAACTGGGAACATCAGTTTCACCTAGGGTCACTAAGGTCAGAGAAAGCTTTATAAGCAGATAAACCCTGAGCCAAATTTTGAAGGAAGTGTGGGAATTACATAAACGACAAGCCATGAGAAAGGCATTTGAGGCAAAATGAACAAGATCAGACATGAAAACACTTCAGACTTCCCATATATTCAAGGGACAACGGATCAGCCATTTGGCTTGAGTAAATGCCCCATCTGGCTCTTGGTGGACAGTAAGAAGACACATGGAAGAAGCAGATGTGCTTTAAGTCCTGCCACGGTGATTCAGCGTTAAATGAACTTCAAGTTTTCCTCAAAAACACATTTTTTATATGTGATATATGGTGATTGTCAGAATTAAATAAGGTACATAATAAATGTTAAGGTACTTAATAAGGGTTCAGTGTTCACTCTTAAAACCCTAAAAAAATATCTAAAATCTACTTTATCTCCCTGTATGTTTTCAGGAAAACAGACATTACAGCCTAGCACTTACAAAAGGCATATTAAGATTAAACAGGCTGGGGCACCTGGGTGACTCAGTCGGTTGAGCGTCCGACTTCGGCTCAGGTCATGATCTCGCCATCTGTGAGTTCGAGCCCCACGTCAGGCTCTGTGCTGACAGCTCGGAGCCTGGAGCCTGCTTCGGATTCTGTGTCTCCCTCTCTCTCTCCCCCTCCCCACTCATGCTTTTGCTCTCTCTCTCTCTCTGTCAAAAATAAACATTAAAAAAAATTTTTTAATAAAAAATTTAAAAAGATTAAATAAAAGGCTAGTCAATGCCCATAGTATAAACACCTAAAGGGCAATAGGAATAAAAAATATTGAAAGACTATGACACTCAAAACTGGAGACAAAAAAATAAATATTGCATGCTAGAAGTCAAAGCGCTACTAATTAACTTTTCTGATTTATGTATTTTTAGGCAAAAACAAGTATAAACTATACAGCTCTTGGGGCACCTGGGTGGCTCAGTCAGCTAAGCATCTGACTCTTGGTTTAGGCTCAGGTCATGATCTCACAGTTCCCTGAGTTCAAGCCCCTCATGGGGCTCCACATGGACAGCACAGAGCCTGCTTGGGATTCTCCCTCTCCCTCTCCCTCTCTCTCTGCCTCTTCCTGCTTATGCTTGCATGCTCACTCTCTCTCAAAATAAATACATAAACTTTAAAAAATAAACTGTCACAGCTCTTTAACAACCATATCACCTTTTGCAAAGGCTTAACTACTCTTTTACTTCCAGCTATTGGAGATCTATTCTGATGGTCTGCATTTTTGCTCTCTTCCAACTAGAGGTTTGAGACCATCCTGGCCAACAAAATCTTCTAGAAATATACACAGTTAATCTAACAGAAACAAATTCACTTTTTCCTGACCTTGCCTGTTCATATTATCTGCAGAAAAGCAAAACCATCACCATAAAACCTCCAGGAGTTTACAGGTTATAAAACAGTAGAAGAAGGAGATTAGCAGAAACAAAGATTAAATAAAGATGTCTATAGAACCAGAACACATTAAAATATTTCAAAGAAGAAGTGTTATCTGATTTAACTATTTAAAGAGGAAAGCTTAAAAAATACTATCACCAACATTACTCTTTCTTGGGGGTCCAATGGCTAATTTGCTTGTGAGAATCAACAGATTATACAGGTTGACTTTGTAAACAGCTACTCACAGCTACCTAGACCCTAGCTTTTAAAAAAAATCAGATACAAAAACACTAATCCAAAGGGATACACGCACCCCTATGTTTATAGCAGCATTATTTACAATAGCTAAATTATGGAAGCTGCCCAAGAGTTCATCAATAGATGAATGGATAAAGAAAATGTGGTGTACACACACACACACACACACACACACACACACACACACAGTGGACTATTATTCAGCCATAAACAAGAATGAAATCTTGCCATTTGCAACATGAATACAGCTGGAGAGTATAATGCTAAGCAAAATAAGTCAGTCAGAGAAAGACAAATACCCTATGATTTCACTCAGATGTGGAATTTAAGAAACAAAACAAACACGCATAGGGGGAACAAAAGAGGAAAACCAAGAAACAGACTCTTAACTGTAGGGAACAAACTGATGGTTACCAGAGGGGAGGTGGGTGGGGGGATGGGTGAAATAGATGATGGGGATTAAAGAGTGCACTTATCAGGACGAGTACTGAGTACTGTCAAAAGAAGAAGAAGAACAATAGCAACAAAGCTGGAAGATTCACACTCCCCAATTTCAAAACTTATTATAAAACTACAACAGTGGTCCTGGCACACTGTAGTATAGGCTAGACATATAGACCAATGGAATAGAGAGGCCAGAAATAAATCCGCACATATACGGGCAATTCGTTTTCAATATAGGTGCCGGAACCATTCAATGGGGAGAGGATAGTTTTTCAAACAAACAGTGCTGGGAAAACTGGATATCCACAAGAATGAAGTTGTACCTTTACCTTATACCATATAGAAAAACTGGCCTAAAGTGGATCAAAAATCTAAATTTAAGAGCTAAAACTATAAAGGTCTTACAAGATAACATGCAAATTCTCCATGACCTTGGATTTGACAACAGTCTCTTCATTATGATGCCAAAAGCATAGGCGGCAAAAGGGAAACATAAATTAGGCTTCATAAAAATTAAAAATCGGATACATTAAATGACACTGTATGGAAAGTAAAAAGAAAACACACAAAACGGGAGAAAATATTTGTAAATCATATATCTGATAATGGATTAATATCCAGAATATAAAGAATTCCTACAAGTTAACAACAAAAACCACACCCAATTTAAAAATGGGCAAAGACCTAGAACAGACATTTTTCAAAGATGATAAACAACCAAGAAGCACATGAAAAGATGCTCATCGGTAGTCATTATGGACATGCAAATCAAAACCACAATGAGATTTCGCTTCATCCATATGCTGGTTGGCTACGATTTTTAAAAAAGTAGTATTTTAAATGTAAGATAACAAGTACTGGTGAGGATGTGGAGAGACTGCAAGGCTCATACACTGCTGGTAGGAATGTAAAATGGTCAGCCACTGTGGAAAACAGTTCAACAGCTCCCCAAAATGTTAAACACAGGATTACTATATGACCCAGCAATTCCATGTCTGAGTATATAATCAAAAGAATTAAAAACAGGGGTACAAACAGAAACTTGTACACCAATATTTACAGCAGCATTATTACTATATATAGTCAAGGCAAAAACAGCCCAAATGTACATATCAACAGAGGAATGGATAAGAAAATACACTATGTACATACAGAAGAGTATCATTCAGCCATAAAAAGGAATGAAGTTCTGATGCATTCTACAACATAGGTGAACCTTAAAAACTTTATGCTAAGTGAAATAGTCCAGGCACAACAGGACAAATAATGTATGATTCCACTTATATGAGCTATCTAGGACAGGAAAATTCATATTAAACAGAATAGAGTAGGTGCCCCTCCTCGGTGACTCAGTCGGTTAACTGCCTGACTCTTGATATCAGCTCAGGTCATGATCTCACGGTTCATGGGTTCGAGCCCTGTGTTGGGCTCTGCGCTGACAGCGTGGAGCCTGCTTGCAATCCTCTCTCTCCCTCTCTCTCTGCCCCTCCCCTGCTTGTGCTCTCTGTCTCACAATAAATAAATAAACTTTAAAAAAATAGAATAGAGGCTACCAGGGGTTAGGGGAATGGGGAGTTATAGCTCAATGGGTACAAAGTTTCTGTGCAGGATTATGAAAATGTTCTAGAAACAGTGATCATTACACAACACAGTGAATTGTATTTGATGCACTTAACTGTACATGTAAAAATGGTACACATTTCATGTTATGTGTGTTTCACCACAATAAAAAAAGTTAATCAAAAACTTCTGAACCAAGAAAAAAATATGAACTATAATTAATTACTGATCATAACTAAGGGAAACATTACAACATAGGCTCTTACCTACATAAGAATCTAGTACTACAGTAATTAAGTACAATACTGTCATAAGCAAACAAATCAACTACCTTTTTTTTTTTTTTTTTTTTTTTTACAAACTGAATTCAGAGAAGTTTACTTATTTATGTTGGCTTCCAAAACAAATCAAAGGCTGAGATAAAATTAAATTGCCTAATAGTTGTATGCCAGTCTCCTTAAACCCAAGACATATCAACATTTTGCAACTTAAAATCTACAGAACATGTAGTTTTTCAATAATTTTTCATATTCAACTATCTTTAAGTTTTCAATGTTAGCTACAACTAAGAAAAAAAATAAAAATTAAAAAATTTTCTCTATCAAAAAACAAAACTTAAGAATTTTTCCGAACTACCTAGGAGGATAAGAGAAGTCCAATGATATGATGTAATGATATGATGTTAGGGCTATAAATTAAAGGTTTAAGAGGTCAACTTTCTGAAAGGTACAGCAACTCTCTCTCCCTGACCATTCTCAAAAAAAAAAAAAAAAAAAAAAAAAAGCTTTGGAATTAGATCTTAGAAATCACAGAAGCTAAAAGTATTTTGATTTCCTTCTTTTTAAAAAATATAGTTGGAGGATTTGAGAGTGAGGAAAGACAACTTCTCATTAACTTCTCATTAACTTCTCATTATATTTAATTCTTTTCCTTGTTTTGCATTTTTTAAAAAATATGGACTACTTCACCAATGTGTGTGTCATCTTTGTGCAAGTGACATCCTAATCTCCATATTGTTCCGGTTTTAGAACAATGTGTGCGGCTCACGTGAGCAGTGTCTTGTATTCTTAATTGCATTTTTCATATATTTTCATTGAGGCATAAATATTTACACATTTAAACATTTCCAATGTTTAACTCTTAGTTAAAGCTCTTAAGTGTATATGAACCGTTACAGATACATGCATCTAATTCCCCCCAACCTCAAGAGACAGAACATTTCCATCACCCCCAGGAAGTTTGCCGTGTGTCCCAGTCATTCTGGAAATCATCCCCTTTACCCACAGAGGCAATGTGCATCCATCGTGCTATTCATTATATTGATATTCATCCATATTGCTGCATGCACATGCAGCCTGCTGCTTTTTATTGCCAAAAAGGATTCCACAGTAGGAATACGTGAAAACCTATTTATTTTCCTATTAATAGACATTGAGTTGTTTCTAGTTTGAAGCTATCTTGAATAAAGCTGTTATGAACATTCCTGAACAAGCCTTTTGTGTGAACGTGTGTTTTATTTCCCTTGGGGGTAATTACATAGGAATGAAAATGCTAGATCATAAAGTAGGTATATGTTGAACTTGATAAGAAAATGACAAAGGTTTTTAAAAATATGGTGGCATTTTACACTCTGATCAGCAGTGTAGCAGAGGTCACAGTGCTCTACATCCTAACTAAAATCTGGTGTTGTCAAACTGCTTTCCTTTTACATAAATTCTGATGAAGTTTAATTTATATACAGGAAAGTGCACCCCTATAAAATGCACAGTTCAGTGAATTCTGACCACTATAGATACCCATATAACCACAACCACCATACAATCAAGAACATTTTCATCACCCCAACTCCCTTCATGCTCCTTTGCAATCAAAGCCCTCCCAGCTCCAGGCAACCCGTGACCTGCGCTCTGTCACTAAGGCTTAGTTTACTCAGTTCTAGAATCAGACGTAATGCACTCTTCCAAGTCTGGCTTCTTTTTTCTCAACATTTTGAGATTCATTTGTGTTGTTGAGTATATCAATACTTCTTTTTAAATTTCTGAGCAGCATTCCATTATGTGGATATACCATTATTTATTGATGGATTTGGGGTTGCTTCAAATTTGGGAATACTATGAATAAAACTGTTATGAAATTAATGTACAAGTCTTTTTGAGGACATTGGTTTTCATTTCCCTTGGGTAAGTACCTAGGAGTGGGCCACATGATAAATGTATGCCAAAATATTTTCCTAAATGGCTGTGTCATTTTGCATCCCTCTCAGCAATGTTTAAGAGTATGGCTGCCCCACCTACCCAACAACCCTTGGTACTTTTATTCTTCTTACGTTTAGCTTTCTAGTAAGAGTACAGTGGTGGCTCATTGTAGTTTTAATTTGCATTTTTCCCCCCTAATGGTTGACACCACTGAACATCTTCTCATGTGCTGAAATACGGTTCCTATATCTTCTTTTATGTAGTTCAACTTTTCCCCATTTTAAAAATTGGGTTGTCTGGAAGCAGGTCTTTGATCAGATATATGTTTTACAAATATATTTTCTCCCCACCTGTGGCTTTGCTTTTCATTCTCTTAATGGTGCTTTACAAAGAGCAAAAGGTTTTAATTTTGATGAAATCCAATTTATCAGTTTGTTTTCTTTTCTGGTTAGTGCTTCTTGTGTCCTGTCTCAGAACTCTTTGTCTAACCCCCAAAGTCATACATATTTTGTTCTTTGCTAGAAGTTTTATTGTCTTAGCTTTTACATGTATGTCAGTGATCTATTTAGGGTTGATTTTTCTGTGGCACGTAAGGTAAAGGTTCATGTTTGTCCATATGGATATCTACTTGTTCCAGCACCACCTGAATAACCTCACTGAATTCAAATGATCAAATACACACACAAGGGTCTCCCAACTCTCCACTGCCTTCCACTGCTATACAGATCTATCATTATGCCAATTCTATACTGTCTCTATTTTTGTAGCTTTCAACATTATAAAACAGTATTATAAATAAGTAATATAAAACTACTCTTTTTCAAAACAGTTTTGGCTACTCTGTGTCCTTGGCATTTTCAAATAAATTTTAGAATTAACTTGTTTATAAAAAAATTTTTTTTGTTAAGCCTTGCTAGAACTTTAACTGGGATTGAACTGGTTTTATATAGCAATTTGTGGCTAAGTCATATCTTAATATTGAGTCTTCCAATCCATAACATAGGGTATCTCTCCATATTTAGGTTGTCTTTAAGATATTAAAATAAGGCTATGTTTTTATTTCATTTTCCAATTGTTCAATGTATAGAAATACACTGATTTCTGCACAGTAGCATTGTATCCTTGTGTCTTGTGACCTTGCAAAATCTACTTACTAGTTCTAGAAAGTATTTTTGGTAGATTCCTTACAAAGTTCTATGTGCACAATCATGTTGTCTGCAAATAAAGAGTTTTACTTCTTCCTTCCCTTTTTCCTTCCTTCATTTCCTTTTCATGATTTGTTACACTAAGTAGGGACTCCAGTACATTGCTGAATAGATGTACTGAGGGCAGACATCCTCACCCTGTTCCTAACCTTGCTAGCAAAGTATTCAAGATTTCTCCACGTATGATAGCTGGAGCTTTTTTCATAAAACTCCCTTATCAAATTGGGTAAATTTCCTTATATTCCAGTTTTCTGAGAGATTTTATGAGGAATGAGTGTTAAATTTTGTCAAATGCTTTTTCTGCATCTACTGAGAGGATGACCGTATGAGTTTTCTCCTTAATTGTATTATGTTAAATTGTTAAATTTGTTCATTACTAATATGTTAAAATGACAAGCTTTCATTTCTGGGATAACTCCCACTTTATCATGACATTATTATCCTTTGCATATACTGACAGATTTGACTTGCTAACATTTCGTTAAGAATTCTATCTACAGCCATAATGGTTCTTGGTCTGAACATTCCTTATAACTTTCTTGTCTAGTTATTACCAGGCTGATGCTGGGTCTCATAAAAAGGAGAGGGTGAGTGTTCTTCCACTTCGTATTTTGAGTTTGTATAGTATTGGTAGGGATTTCTTTCTTAAACACGTGATAGACTCTATCCGTGCAGCCATCAGGATCTGCAGTCTTCTTTGTGGGGAGGTTTTTCATTACAAATTCTATTTCTTTAACATTTATGACACTAGTTAGATTTTTTTTTTATTTCTCCTGTGCCAGTTTTGGTAATTTGTATCTCCCAAGGTGTGATACTATGATTTATAATACGAAATACATATTTGGTCTTCATCCCCATTCCTGGCACAGAGTTCCTAAAACCCTTGGAATTTCCTAAGTGGGGAAAGCAACAATGGTGTCTTTTGTTGTGTTAATGAGGTGACTTTTGGACTGCACCTAAGAATAGGGGCTGGTTGCCAAGAGAACCAACCCTGTGATTAGACTTGGAAGTTTCAGTCCCAACCCTCTGACCTCAGGGAAAGAGAGAGGGCTGGAGTTCGAATCATTCCCCAATGGCGAATCATTGAATCAATTTTGCATATGTAATGGAGCCTCACTATAAACCCAAAAGGATGGGGTTCAAAAGCTTCCAGGTTGGTGAGCATGTGAGGATTTGGGGAAAGTGGTGCACCTAGAGAGAACATGGAAGCTCTATACCCACACCCTTGCCCCACACCTTGCCCTAGGCATCTCCCCCATCTGCCTGTGCCTGAATTGTATTCTTTTAAAATAAACCAGTGATCTAGTCAGCAATATGGTTTTCTGAGTTCTGTGAGTCACTCTACCAAAGTAATCAAACCCAAGGAGGGGGTTGTAGGAACCTCTGATCTACAGCCAACGACAGCTGGTGGGTCAGGCAACAACCTGGCAGCTGAAGGGAGGGGGCTGCCTTCCAGGAATGAGCCCTTAATCTGTGGGATCTGATGATCTGATGCTAGGAGGTTATCTCCAGGTACACAGTGTCAGAACTGAGTAGAACTGTAGGAAACCTAGTTGGTGTTGGAGAACTGCCTGGGGTGGGAACCCACACCCCCCACAAACGCAAACAAGTCTGAACAGGTACCAGAATTCTTACACAGAATTTGCCCATTTCATCTAAACTGTCAAATTCACAGACATAAAGGTGTCCATAATATCCCCTTTTCATTTTTTTAAATGTCCGCAGGCTCTGAATGATGTCCCCTCTTTTATTCCTGATATCAGTATCTTCTGTTTTCCCTCTTAATCACACAAACTGATTTCTAAAGTTTGAAATCCTTTCCAGAGACTGACATAAAGTTGCTATCTGGTCCGCTGTCAATTCAAAGCCAACTAGAAAAGACATACTGTCAAAAATCTGCTAAACATTTCACCATAGCTTGGCAAAATCCAGTAGTATTCACTCTCTAAGCCATATGTTTTTGGTATCCTTATGCATCCTGAAGACATACGAAAATTTCAGAGCCTTAAGTATCGGCCTTTTTTCCTAGAGATCCCGCTTGATCCAAGCATAGTGTTTCAGCAACTAGTTCAAGGTAAGAGTTAGATAAAAGATTATGATGATCAAATTAAAGGCAGCCGAGAGTGGTGACAGAAGCTAAGGATTAAACAGGGAAAAACGATTCCTCTTCCAAGTTCCTCTGAACTGAAGAGAATTTGCATTATCTCTTATCTAGAGCAGATGCAGTTCTAGTAACCATAAACTATGAATATGAAATGAGGTTTTGTCAATATCTTCAGCGAGGGATTCTATTTGATTCATACCACCCCGAGGGAGATTCCAATGACACCTAGTCTCTCCCACTAAGTCTATAGTGTATAATGTAACCCTTGTCAAAGGGTACAAGATTTCAGTTATGCAAGGTTCTGGAATTCTACTATACAGCACAGTGCTTATAACTAACAATACTGCACTGGACACTTAAAATTTGCTAAGAGGATGGATTTTTTTTTTCTTTTTTGAGAGAGAGAGAGAGAGAGAGAGAGAGAGAGGAACCAGGGGAAGGGCAGAGAGAGGGGGAGACACGGAATCCGAAGCAGCCTCCGGGCTCTGAGCTATCAGCACAGAGCCCAATGCTGGGCTCAAACTCACAAACTGTGAGATCAATGACCTGAGCCGAAGTTGGACACTTAACCCAGGTGCCCCAGTAGATCTTAATTTAACGGGTTTTACCACAAAAATAACAATAATAATAATAGTACAAATAGCAGTAGCAATAATACAGAGGCAAGAGGAAACTTTGGGAGGTGATGATTATGTTTATAGCCTTAATGGAGGGAATAATTTCATGGTATATATTTATCCCCAAACTCACTGAGCTGTACACATTAAATATGTACAGCTTTTTACATATCAATCATACTTCAATAAAGGGATTAAAAACACCAAGGCATTGATTGGGGTACCTAGGTGGCTCAGTTGGTTAAGTGTCCAACTTGATTTCAGCTAAGGTCATGATCTCATGGTTTGTGGGTTTGAGCCCAGCATCGAACTCCATGCTGGCAGTGCAGAGCCTGCTTGGGACTCTCTACCTCCTGCTCTCTCTGCCCCTTCCCTGCTTGTGCTCTCTCTCAAAATATAAATAAATAAACTTAAAAAAAATTTTAAAGGCCAAGGTATCTAAAATATTCAGAACCCTAAAATATTTGGGCATCTAACAACTACTGTAACAGCAGGACCTTTGAAGAAGCAAGCCATGGACCTCTGTTTAAACAGCTTTGCATCAAAGGCAACTAGTGAAGTTTGGATTTCCTATTAACTCTCAGAAACAGTCTTTACCTAGGAAAAGAAAGCAAAGGAAGTCCATTCACCACTGCTATTCCTTCTTCTATTGATGTATTCATACCTGCTTTTTAGTATTTCTTGGCAAACAGAGATTCAACCATGGGGTCTAAGATAAACATCACTTCCTAGAAGAAAAGAAATACATCGCATATTTGCCATGACATTCAAGGACATCAGTTTTCTCAAAGGCTTCTCTTAATCCTGTGAATTCAAATCATTCTCTTTTGAGATGCCTATCAACCGCAGTTATGCCTTCTCCATTTCTCTACTGGTCTCACTCTGTCAGATCCTCCCAGTCGGTCGGTGGCTTTGCTCCTTCTCCAACATTACTTTCAATGACTTCAAGAAATCCTGCTTCTTTTGCAGAATTAGCAATTGGACTCTATAATTAGCTTACATTGTATTTGCATTGTGATAACACAATGTGGATAAGTAGTGCATCTCACAGTCCATGAGATTGAAAGACAAAATGGATTCAATGGACAGACAGAACAGGGGCTAGTGTTAAAAGAGGAAGGGTATGTAGAGGGAATTATTCTGTTAATAATTATTACTTACGTTAGAATGCTTTCTGAAACCCTTCAGGATGTATACTCAGATAAAGAGTACCATATATATACATGAATGATATATATGAAAGAACACATATATAGAGATAATGTGTATATATATGTTTTCTGCCGTTGTAACTTTTCCTAGTCTTGACACAAAGTTAATATGAACAAATGATTATAAGATGCACAGAAGAAATTATGCTACCAGTTACTTGCTCAAAGAAAATATACCCTTCTGTCAATGACATGAAACAAATTACTTTTCTAATACAGCTAAAAGGTAACAATAGCTTCAATATGACCACAGAATTCTATCAGTTTTAAAATGGTAACTTCTGATTAAAATACAACATACAAAAAAGTGGGACTATCTCACTGTTGAATTTTAAAGTGCTCTTTTGACTTAAAGTTTGTTTGATATGAAACGAATATTACTTTGGTATACCAATGACCTGTAGAAATATATTCGATTACAAATAGAAGAAAAAAATTGTAACGTTAATCCCGAAGTGTTCGCTGGCGTAGTCATTTAAATTCTGTCTCCATATTTCTGCCTGTTTTCTTTATACTGATTTCAATTTGGTCAGAAAGATTCCAAAATCAGGGTACCATAAGAATTCAGACTTTGGAAGGAGCTATGAATGTCATTTAGACCTGTTGTTCTCAAACTTGGAAGGTCACCAGGGAATCTTTTTTAAAGTTAAGGCTTTTCAGTCTCACTTCCAGGGATTCTAATTCATTAGCTTAATGGTGGGAACAAAAATCTGTAGTTTCATAAGTTATGCAAGTGATTATAACGATCACCCAGATTGGTCTGACTTAAATTCCTACCAAAGCAGGAATTCTGTCTGTTATTCCCCAAGTGAAGGTCATTCTATTTGCAAAGAACACATTCAATTTCAGTTACCTTCTATTAAAAAAAAAAAAATTCTTCTGAATACTGAGCTCAATCAATTGGCTCATCTATCTATCCACTGACCTTAGTTCTGCCCTTCACAGCATACAAAATAAATCTTATCTCTTTTCCATATTACAATCCTTGAAAATAACTTGGTACAGTGCTTTGTAATTTTCTTTTCCTGCACTTACAAAATTGGTAAGATCCACGTATGTGTGTGTGTCTAGGTATATGTCTGTCTGTCTGTCTATCTATCTATCTAGAGAGACACACACACATCCATCTACAGAGACACATAAACACAGAAGGGGTGCCAACCCACACACACTTCAAAATCTGTGTGTAACTTTCGACTCCCCAGAACTCAGCCACTAATAGCCTCCTATTGACTGGAAGCCTTACTGATGACAGAAACAGTCAGCTAACACATATTTTGTATATGATATGTATTATATACTGTATTCTTATAATAAAGTAAGCTAGAGAAAAATGTTATTAACAAAATCATAAGGAAGAGAAAATACATTTACAGCACTGTCTTCTCTTTGTCAAAAAATGTCCACATTTTAGACCCACACAGTTCAAATGTCCATTGTTCAAGGGTCAATTGTATATATCTTCCCTATGGGGAGAGAAGGGTGTCAGTAATATATTATTAAATGGAAAAAAAAAATAAATTGAAAACATTTCCTAAAAGCATTAAAATAAAGAAATGATTTCAACTAGGGGCCCAGAGCATTTCTTTCCCCTCACATTCACTCGGTAGGTAACATGTTTCCAGAAGCCAATATGCAGAACCCAGAGGAGAAAGTAGGTCTCCTTGACCAAGCTAACACAAATTCTTTTAAATACAGAACCTTTATTAGCCAAAT
This sequence comes from Herpailurus yagouaroundi, assembly GCF_014898765.1. Taxonomy (NCBI): domain Eukaryota; kingdom Metazoa; phylum Chordata; class Mammalia; order Carnivora; family Felidae; genus Herpailurus; species Herpailurus yagouaroundi. The sequence goes on along the minus strand of NW_024412434.1, from coordinate 11,274,116 downwards.
GCTGGGGATTACAGATGTCTAGATATCTTGAGGTTAAAACAAAAAAATGATGCCTATTAATCCCCAAGATCATAACAGCTAAGACATATCCAGAAGAAATGTAATCATCAGTCCAGCTTTCCATCTATCGATATTCAAGGATACTCTCCGCATTGTAAGAAAAAGGAAAAACAAAATGTTCCTAAGAATGTAAGTTCTGTCAAGTTGTATTAAAGATTAAGGCAGTGAACAAGAGTGTAAGTCAAGAGACTGTGTCCTCACTAGGTTGTAAGAAGGAAAAAGAAGTTGCAGGATCAGGAGCAGGTCGCGTATGTAGCACTACTCATAATTGTGCCAGATGTGGATCTAGAACAGGGATACACATACAAGAGGGAAAGGCAATAAAAAAAACCAATTCTGAATCAAAAACACACCCAATATCAAATAGAAGACTCAACAGCAGCTGGTGCGACTAAGGAAAAGTAAATACGCTCTTTAACTTGCCATCTTTTGGTAGTAATAGCTAGCTCTGGGCTGCCTAAAAAATTTCCCCAAAACAGATGAATATTCAGAAATATCAAATTTGGGCTCTAGATCTATTCTCTTATTCACAAATCTACACAGCAGGATTTCTTGCATAGTAATAGATAACCGAAAAAAAAAGAGGACTTACAAAAAACAATTTCCATCAGATTTAGTTTCTTTATCCTAAGTGCGAGGTGACCAGTTGTCTTTCAGATAATTTTAGAAGTACAAAAGGCCATCTTCCATATTTTTTTATGAAGTAAACTACTTGCACAATACTCGTTTTTTTTTTAAGAATAAGACAATTCCAACTAAAAAACTATTTTGGTGGAAACAATCCAGAATTAAGCTTTTAAATGGAGATGTCCTCCTCCTCCAGACCAATAGAACTTACAGAAGGCTCATAAGATTTAACATATTTAATTCTTTCTGGTCAATTGAAATTAGATAAATAATAGGACAATCTTTAAGCCCACTAACCTTTCGTTTTACTAATCTAATCACATCAACCAGAAAGAAAAACAAGTGCCTACCATATGGTCTTTCTGTAATAGAAGATAGCTGCATTCAATAACAGCATCTGTGCATCTTCAGCGACACTAGCATTGCTCATACTTAAATCACCATGTTGTTAAATATAATAAGATGACAGGTCCCTTCACAGAGCAAAGAACAAAAGAAACTGAATTATCACTTTCATGCTAGATTATCCGACCTGGTAAAAAGTACAGAAATGAAGAAAGGATCAGAGATTATGTAATCAAGGAATAAGGACTTCATAAAATGTTTAGCTTGGAAGAAACGAATGCTAAGGAACACGAACAATGTGTGGAGAAATCTTCTTTTGGCCGGGGTACTCATTTGTTGATGGCCTGTATCTAGTTATGTGTCCCACTCAATACAGCCAAATCCGGACTCCTGCGGAAATGTCCCTCCATACTTGCTGTTGGCTACTGCTGCCATTCTTAATTCTGACAAGCTTTACCTTTAATCCCAACCTGCAGCACAAAGCTTTTGACACACAATGATATTCTGACATCTAGACTCAGGTATACAAAGGAACACATGTTTAAATAACAGTGTTAGATTACATGGTACTACAACTAGCCTAGAGTAAATCCTAGGCCTCCACTGGAAAAAAACACATGCTTTAAAAAAAAAAAATTTTTTTTAAGTACTGTTTTGAGTAGTGTGAATCCTTTTCAAAAAGTATTTAAGTATTACTTTAAGCAGTGTAGGCTTCCTAGAAACCAAATTTTCACAAGACTAGTAACGTATTGCTTATTTTTTAAAATCTGTAAATGGTGTCTTCTTATTGCAGTTTTAGAATCAGGCAACAAAGAGAAAATACAAAAATAATATCACTCCAAATTCTCATCGTCTAGAACTAACAAGTGCTAACATTTTGTCATAGTCAATGTTGTGAACAATTTTAACTTACAATGAAAAGTCTATGATAGGAACAATATTTAATAAAGAGCATTACTACATTGGCCATTCATTTTAAGAAGAAAAAGATCACCAATACAGACATATTATCTTTTTATAGTTTCCCCAGCAGCCTGATTCCCCATCCACCAGTCTATTAATTACCATTATCTCACCTCCTAGTGCAAATCATTTCATTCATTTCTGCTGCACACTGTCTGGGTTACTGTTACTTGGATACCAGCTTCCCAAAGGGAAGAAAGATGCAAAGAAAAAAGGCACCAAAAATGTGAACAGCAGTTGGTCCTAATGGAAACGGAGGTCTCAGAGACAAAACACCCTACACACTTCTGTCTCATCTAAATTAAGCATTCACATGTTATGTACCCATAGATAAACTCAATAACACTTTGGAATTTTTCTTAAGTCTTGATTCACTCGTTCATTTGCTCATTGGAAAAAAAAAATGTCTGTGGGCCTATAATGTGCAAGGCATCATTCTAGGCACAGAAAATACAACGTGAACGAAACAAACTGCACTGAACACATTCTAGATGTATGATCTGTCCAAATAAATAAGCAAAATCAGATGGATAAGCTATGTCAGAGGGAGATGAAGCGACAGGGGAGCAAAATACAACAAGGAAGGAGGGATGGTCGTGTCATAGAACAGGGGAGAGGCCTTCACTAAACCTAACTAACGGTCAGCAAAGGCGACACTCAGGTGACCTCAAGGCAAAACCTGAAGGAGACAAGGAAACGAGCCGTGCAGAGGCCTGAGCGGGGAGAGTGTTCCACGTGGAGGGCACGGCTAGTGGGAAGGCTCTGGGGAATGCCATGCCCAGTGTGTATATACAAGAGTCCAGAAGGGCTAGTACAGAGGGAGGACAGTGAAAGTAGCAGGAGGTGAGATCAGGGAGGTGGGAGGGCAGACTGGGACTATGTGTGGAAGAACTTCGGCTTTTAACCCTGAGGGAAATGAGAGGCCATCAGAGGAATGGGAACAGAAGAGTGACCCTCTGATGTACAGAGAGACGGTACCATCCGCTCTGGTCTGGTTACCGTGTGGAGAACAGACTCCAAGCTGGCAAGCACTGAAGCTGAGAGACAGTCAACCCGATTTGCAAGGTATGCATGAGGGAGATCAAAGATGACTCCAAGAAGCCTGACCTGGATGGTGGGAGTGCCAGTGCTTGAGAGGAGGAGAAAACTGGGAAGGTGGGCAGGAGTGGTTTTCGACATGCCTCTTTACTATCTATCCAAGAAGAGACAGAGTGGCCAGGTGAATGCAGGAATCTGAATTCAAACAGGGGTGGAGACACACACACACACACACACACACACTCATAGGTGTATATATGAATTATCAGTATATACTTGATACTTAAAACCAAAGTGCTAACCATCACACCATGGAACCCCACTTGATATTTAAAATCATAAAACAGGGGCACCTGGGTGATTCAATCTGTTAAACGTCTGACTCTTGGTTTCAGCTCAGGTCATGATCTCATGGTTTCACGGTTTGAGTCTGATGCTTGGGATTCTCTCTCCCTCTCTCTATGCCCCTCCCCCACTCGCGCTGTCTCTCTCTCTCTCTCTCAAAATCAATAAATAAACTTAAAAAAAAACACTTTTAATAATAAGTAAAACCATAAAACTGAGCACAGAGAGAAGAAAAGAGGGCCAAACTGAGCCCTGCTGTATATGAAGATTTAGCAGGCCAGAAAGTTGAGGAAACTTCAGGGACTGAGAAGGAGGGATCAGTGAGGCAGGTAGATCATCAAGACAGTACAATACACTGGAATCTAAGTGAACTCTGAATAAAAATTAAAGCCTTTCCCATGTATTCATTCATTAATTCCACAATATTTATTAAGCACCTACTATGAGCCAGACACAGTAGAAACAAACATGGCACCTGCTCCTATGGGGGTTGCAGTCCAGGGGGGAATAGAGATAAACACGTAAGGACTATTCCTGAGAAAGTACAGGGTTTTGGGGGGATATCGCACTGGGGGCCACTAATCCAGCCTGGGAGGATCAGGAAAGGCTTTCCTGATGAAGTGAAATTGAAGAAAAGACCAGAATGATGAGTCAAAATCAGGCATGGAGGGGTGGCAGGTGGAGGAGGGGGAGCTGGAGGAAAGGGTGAAAGAAAACAGCATTTGTGAGAGCCCAAAGCGGAGAGACTTGTGTTGCCCCAGCGGACCTGACAGCAGTTCAGTACTGAAGTGTAGGAAGAGGTGACATATGACAGGAGAAGGGGAGGACAGGTGCCTTTCTTCCAAAGGCAGTGGGAGGCCAGAAAACTGTTTTCTACAGGGGAACGTTGAGGAGGAGCACTCTGACGACTGCACGGGCAGAGCGTTGGCTGATGACAAGGCTGGGCAACCGGGAGAGGAGTTCAGAAGTGAGAAGCCGCTGACCTGAACTCGGGTAGTGGCGGTGGGATTTGGAATGCAGACTCCACAGGACTTTGGATAGGAGCAATGGGGAGAGAGAAGGGTCAAGGGTGCTAACCCGGTCTTTGATGGGGACAGATAAGGAGGTGGCGTTGCTACTCACAGAAAGAAGGAACTCAGCAAGAGGAGTCGAATTTGTTAAATTTGAAATGCCTTTGGGCATTTTTTCGGATTCAAAAAAAAAAAAACTGTTTGGTAAAGAGGCAAAAGGTTCCATAGGTCTAAAGATCAACTATGAGACCTGGGATTGAGCTGTAAGTTTAGAATCACCAGCATGCAGAATAAAGCCATGGGAGAGTGTAAAATGAAACCCAGGGAGAAAAGAGAGGAGTAGAGGAATGGCAAGAGCCTGGCTCTAGGTAAAGCCAACATGAAAGGGGCAGCAGAGGAAGAAGAAATGGAGGGAGGAAGGGACAGAGACAGAGAACAGGAGAGCACCCGAGAAGGAACGAGGGGGTCTGGGATTGAAGCAAAGTGCACAGGTATTCCAGAAAGAACAGCAAAAGGATGAACTCTCGTGAGTTCATACACAGGAAAATGCCTTCCTGTATCATTTACACCATTCCAAAATCAACCAACCATTGTCTTTCATCAGCTAGGGTACACTGCAGTCACAGGATAATCTCAGGCTGGATGAAGAAGCACGTCATAAAATGAAAGAAATTAATTAGCATTAGTAAATAAGCCTGTCTTGATAACAGGCAGTGAAAAGTGCTAAAAATTCTATCACTGGGTAACACGAGGGCCTACAGACAGAGTGAAATAAATATGAGAAATAGGAAAAATAACGTGCTCTAAAAAGCTGAGGAAAAAGTTTTTGCCTTTGGTTTAAAAAAAAAAAAAAAAAAAAAAAAAAAAAAACTCGCACAAAAAAGATGTAAAAAAAATTTTTTCGAATTGGTTAAAAAAAAAAAAAAAAAAAAAAAAGCAAGTTGGACCCTAAAGGATGAGCTCTATAGGGTATGAAAGGGGTGATCAGATCACCAAATCTAAACTAAGTGATTCTGTAAGCAAAGCTCCTCCAGGCTGGCTGTCAGAACACTTCACAGATGAGGCTGTACACACACACACACACACACACACACACACACACACACACACCCCAAAGCACACTTAGCCGGCTCAGAGTGCAGGAAACCATATTTTCAGATATCTAAAGTATTTAATTCTGTATGAAGAGAACTGTGCTATCCTTACCGCAGAATCCTTAAATACATTCTACGAAATTGTCACAATTCATTATTTGAAGAGGACTGTTATTTGTTTGGTTTTTAACCTTCCGATATATTCTTGGGGAGTGGTGCTTACATTTATTCATGTATCAACACAATTAGATTCTAATACAGAAGATGAACAAGAAGTTTCTGAATGTTTTCCAACAAAGCAATAGACCTTATCTATAAAAAGTGGAGTTAGCTAATTAGATAAATCCTGAATCAGAGATTTCTATTAATTCACTGCATCGATTTCTTCTGTCCTGCACAGTTAAGTTTCTTGGATGATTAACAGCATCGATATTAAGACATATATGCTCATCTCTTTTTAGGTTAAAACACATACCAATTTACTATTCAAACACACATTTAGGAACATAGCTATTGGTTTCTAAAATTTTTTAAAGAATGACAGTATTACTTCAGAATGTAATACTTCTAATAAAATTAAACACAAAATTAACTGCAGTGTCAAAGACTTAAATTATCTATCATCAACCCAAAGTATTCCAGTGGCAAGTCTCATTTTATTACTAATAAATACAAGATTTAACATGCTTCAGAAGTATCAATGAGAGCTAAATACACAACACCGAAACAGGCAATAATTACTCCTTACCCTCAGATTTTAAGATGCTGTCTGATAGCATATAGTCCCTTTATTTCTATTTCGCATAGAATGTAAGCTATATACCTATTCTTTAAAAACAATATTATAGCTTAACACCAAACTCAAGTTCTGTGTATAACCTTTAAATGAGCAAAATACAGGCAATGTAATGTTTTCTTGTTTCCCAAACTAGAAATAATGTGGCCATCCCAGCAGTAACATCCAAATGAAAACAAATTTCACAGTCCTTAAAAAAATACATAACTGTCAGTGTTAATATAAGCCAAGTTTGCAACTGGAAACATTGCTTTCTAGCCAAGGACAAGATGTGTCTATTAGAAATTCTTGGTTTCAGGACAACCCTTAACTGACCAAAAAAAAAAAAAAAAAGAAATCAAATAACATTAGTTCTTGCAAATATAATGCAAATAGCATGCTAATTAAAGTATTCACAAGACAATGACAAATAAGGCTTTGGGACCACAGCACATATTATTATGTAACTACAATACACATTAAGCAATCACCAAAGTTGTAGGGAGGCCTTCCAAAAGGAGTTATTATGGTTTACCATGATCAGAGGATTGTGGTGTTATACTTAATCACATTTTACCTGCAAGCAGGTGTTTACAGGTGTCAAAAAGTAAAACACTGGTTCTAACTGCAAACCTACAGTTCTAAAAAGTTGTACAGTAATGGCATACTGTGCCTACCTCCCTGTATTTTCTGCATAAACTTTCTAATCCAATATGAAGTCAGATACATGAAGCAAGTTGTTCTGCATGCTTTAAACACAAAAATTTAACCTGATTCATTTTTACTAAAATGCCAAAACTCACACACTCAGAACTAGAACCCGTGGCTGTAAAGTTAAAATTTAACACTTGCAAAGCACAAATGACAGAATGAGAGCAAAGGCTCTTTGGGGGATGTTACTGTTATCTATCCCATCTGTCAATAAAAATAGAGACGGCTCAAAAGTAAAGTTTAAAATTCAGCACATTTAGCAAGCAAATTACAGAAATCCCCAATAACCAAGTAAACACAATATAGTCATTACAGAACTCCAAACATGAAGAGAAAAAAAGAATACGAGAGGCAACGGGGTGCATGGGTGTAATAAATCAACGGATTTTCTGATTTCTGTCCTGCCTGCTCCAAAAAATTTCAGGAAGCCTGCCACAGAATCTTCTGAGCCCTCCCAGAGACGATGGGCTAAAGGCGATGCAAGCCACCTGACCCCCCGGGGCGGCTCACAGCACTTCTGAGCGGTGAAAGGCAGGCATAAATAAAAGGACAGCAAAGGCAGATTTTTCAGGGAGTTGGAGTTACAACTCTATAAATCTTTTTTTTTCCAAGGCTGTGCTTAAACTGTCCATGGGGAAAGACCTGTTTTTCTACCCGGAACAGAGGTCCACGCCAACGGCAAGCCAGAATACCCACCAAAGCCAAAGTGAGACTGAGGTCCCGTGGCAACAAGCGTCACCAGCTCCCCTCGCTCCACCTCTGAGGGCAAATCTTGGCTACGGACACTCGAAAATGCACAAAGGCACCCCGTAAGCAGCCCAGCTCCAAAACTGCTGCAGGACGGGGACTGAAGGAAAAGACACCCGTCCAAGTATTCCCGGCCACCTGCAAGGGCAGAATTTCCAAGTCTGAGGTGATGGGGCATGATGGGCATTTCAAAATGAGGAACCCCTTCTTGCAGAAGAATCGCTGGAAGTTCCTGGAAACAAAAATGGGCAAGGCTGCACCGCCCTAGGGTCGAGCGGGGGCGTTCCCACAAACCAGTCCAAAAGGGCCCAAAGCCTGTCAGCTGACCCCCCCCCCCCCCAGCCAGCAGGACACCCCTCGGCCAGTGGCCCAAGATGCTGCCTCTGCACTTACCTCACACGTGGGGGACCCACAGGCCTTGAGCTTGTCACCATCTCCCTCCGGTAGCCCAGTCCGACGTGTGGCCATCATTTCATTTCAAATGACAAAGAAGGGACCGACCCTTTGGAGTCCACATTGGGGGGAGGAACGCTACCACACACCAAAAAGGGAAGAATTCCACACCAGGCTCCCGGGAGATGCAGGGCTGGTGAAACAAGTAACGTGCCAGGGAATGAAATGTTTTGATGAAGCCCCTTCAAAACGCCCCGATGATTTATTTCTCCGGACTTCAACTGACTTCACCGTCTTCGTCCATTTCTCAAGACTTGAAAAACAAAGACGATGGGTCTTCTCGGCAGCTAACGAGGCCAACTGCAGACCGCGGTCCCCCTCCTCCTCGGCGTGACTCCCAGGCCAGGAGGAATCCGAGTGGGTCTCGAAGGCTGGAACGTCAGCTCCCCGAGAGATCTCTCCTGGAACAGGGAATGGTTACAAGGGCATGAACTTTCTCCAGACGCTGACCTTAGCCTTGCCACATGTCTACACCAGGTTCGCCTTTCCACCACTTGGAAAGATTATTCGGTCCACGCTGATGGACCTCATGCACGAAAGAGGAAATAATCCTCCTAGAGAAAATTGTCCTGATTTCCTATAAATCAGGAAAAAGAGAGAGAGAGAGAGAGGGAAGCCTCAGAACTGCACGGTGGTTGCGTCAAACACGCCTGGTTGGTGTGCAGCCTTCAAGAAAGAATTTCCCTTTTCTCCAAGTGCATTTTCATCAGTGTGTTTTCTGGGCACAAGAGAGAGTGTCTACGCTGTCCGGCATCACCCAGACACTTAGGCGTAGCGGAAGTTTTCTCCCCACGAGATGGAAATGGAATAATACTTTTCAAAACCCCTGCTCGCTCCTCTCCACCACCCCCAAAAAAATAAAAACAAAAAGCCAGCCTCGGAGGCCGGCACCGCTGGCTCGGCCGGCGTTTGCAGGCGAGCCGGGGGAGTCTGGGCGCCCGCACCCGGCGCCCCCGCGCCCCGAGGCTGCCCCGGAGGAGGCGGCTGTTTTGCTTGGCCCGAGGCGGGGCTGGGTGGGGAGGTGTGCACGGCCGCGGGTGGGACTCGGGAGCAGCTCCGTCTCAGGGACATTATTCCGGAGCGACAGAAACGAAGCCGCAGCCCGGGCAACTTTTATTTACTTGCTTCTCCCCAAACTACCATTCGACGCTATCTTTCCCTTTCCCTGGGGCCACCTAGGGAAGAGGAAAGAAAAAAAAAAAAAAAAAAAAGAGGAAAAAGAAAACCACCACCCACCTACCACGATTTCCTCCGCCCCTTCCAGAGGCGGGTCGGTGATCTCGATCTCCCGGGAAGGGCGGCCCAAATATGTACTTTTAAAAAGGTGTCGGGAGACCCGGGGGAAAGACAAAAAAACAAACAAGCAAACAAACAAAAAAAAAAACAAAAACAAAAAAAACGGAGGGCTTACCCTTCCCAGCCCGCCTGGCCCAGCTTGCGCGGCGCGGCGGCGAGCAGGAGCGGGGACGCGGGCCGGGCGCCGGGCCCGGCCGGGACGCGCTAGGCCGCAGGCTCGGTTAATATTCATGAGCGGACGCGAGGCGCCCCTCCTCCACGGCCGGCCGGCCGGACCCCGGCGCCCGCCGCCGGCCTTTGTGCCCTTCCCTCCTTCCTCCGGCCCTCCCTCGCTCCGCACACGCGGGCGCGGCCCCTCCGCCCCCGCCGGGCGCCCGCCGCGGACTCCCTCCGGCCCCGCGCCAGCGCCGGGCGGGGTGGCCTGAGGTGGCGGGAAGGGAGGGAGCCCGCGGCGAGCCGGGCTCTCCACACCCGCCCGCGGGCGCTGCGCCCTGTCGGCTACGGCGGAAAGTAAAACAGACACGCACCGGAGAAAGCGGGGCGAGAGGATCCGCTCGGGGCTGGCCGGCCCCAGGCAGCGCGCCCCGCACGCCCGGAGCGAGCCGGACGGCGCGGGAAGACGATCCGGCGCTGCCCGCCCG
>NW_024412434.1:11252936-11263611 GCF_014898765.1 Herpailurus yagouaroundi | reverse complement strand
GGGTCACAGGTCCCACCCAGACTGCGAGGAACACATCTTGGCGAATCTTTGCCCCCCCCCTTTTTTTTTTTTTTTTGCTGCGGGAGGGGAAAGAACCAGAGATGCGACGTGTGACTTCAAGATAATACGGGAGTGTCCTTTTCACGCCCAACAGCAAAATTGCTTCTCCTGTTGGGGGAAGGGGGTCGCAGCGAGGCGTGGTTCATTCAATTATTTTTCCTTCTTAAATCTGCAGACAGCTGAATGAAGCCTGCGCGGCTAGCGGAACTGAGGAAAAGGTGGCTGCGCCGCTCCACTCTACAGGACAGAGCCGCTCAGGGGACCGAGCGCCACCGCCGCCCCTCCCCACCCAATTCCGGGGCCTGCCTCAGACCGCAGGCGGCTGGCTCCGCCCCGCCGCGCCTCACAACATCTCCCGCTGCAAATGGCCCAATCGGGAGACGCGAGGAGAAAACAAGAGCCAATCAGGCGCTGCTGACTCAGGCTTCCCTCCACCCTTGGCCCCTCCCCCGGTAGGAAAAGCCACCGCCCCTCTGTCTCCCCTTCCCACCCCCCCACCGCCCCCCCCCCCCCCGGGAGGTGGCTCACCGGCTCCAGTCCCCGTCCGGCTGGAGTGGGGTAGCCCGCTGAGGTGGCGGCGTTTGTCACCTTGTCACCCTCATCCTCGCCCCCTCCCAGACACACCCCTTCTCCCTTTCCCAGTCCTCCTGCTGGTGCTGTTGAGGGTCATTTGTATCCTCACACCGGCAGGGGACCACCAGCTATTGTGTCTGATCAGCTGCCACCACCATCCTGAGGGAAAAGAACAAAACCAAGAAGCTATGTGATCTGCTTACCTTTTCCTTCTTTCTTAACCACTCTATCCCCTGAGATTTTAAGACGCCTCCCCATCCCCTGCTCCCTGCCCGCCGCCAGGGGTCCTGTTTCTTCATTTGGGCGGGATGGGAGGTGGGGGGGGACACCACTCCCTGGAGCCTGAATACCTGTGCCTTAGTTTTTAATATTCCTCTGAGTGGACGGTGACAAACATTTAGAATATACAACTAAATCCTCGGCCTCAATTAGAGGAAAGACTTTGACTGGATCATCTTTATATGGCCATGAAATTTGCATGTTCGTGACAGCCCCTGACAAAACTAGTCAGCCAATAACAAAGAAAGGAAAAAAAAAAAAAGAATAAAATAGAGGGGATGCCTGCCAGTCATTTGGTAATTTACTGAATAGCCCACTGGGCTATAGCAGTATCCAGTTCTAGATACTGTTGAGTAAATTAACAAGAAGTGAATAGAAATGCAGGGTTCAAGTAGCGTACCTCTAGTGGGCTTATAGAATATGTCCAGAAAGGGAAAACAATTTCAAGCACAAAACAGCTCTTTACAAATGCAAATGTGCATGCATGGAGTACTTCACCGCTGAGGACATCTAGGGTTAAGATTTTTGCAATGAAAATTTTCACAAATGTTGATTTTGAAAAAGATTTTCAGTTTAGTAAAGGAGAGTAAATATTGGCCATGGAAGGAGACATGAAAAGGAGGTTAACCCATTTTAGGAAGTGTGGAAAAATAACATAACCTAGAAAGACATTTCTATAAGAGGTAAATGGAAGCATCCAGATCACAGTCTTGCTCCATCATTTACCTTGTGACTTAAGGCAGATTATTATTTATGTGTCTGAGTACTAGAGCTATCAAGTAATAAGAGTGCTTGCCGTCTATAAAGCACTGCCTCTGTGCTGGGTATTCCTTCAAGAGCTTTGCACACAACGTAAGGAGATAGCTGTGTGACAGAGCCAGGATTAAGCCCAGGCGATGGGCTCCAGAGTCCGTGCTTTTCTCACAACACTATACTACAACACGATACTCCAACATGGTTTTTCATAATCATAACAACAATATTAACTAACGCTTACTTAGCTTATTATGCGCTAATTAGTGTGCTTTGTGGGTAACTAATTTAATCTCACCTCTGGGTTAGGCATGATTATGATGTTCCGTATTGGGGAATGTTTTTAAGAGCCATTATGATAAGTTACTGTTATATGTTTCTTATTTCTGTTAGGATAGGAATGATCATGATGTTCTAAAAATTGGGGAATGTTTTTGAGAACCATTGTGATAAATTGCTATCATATGTATCTGTGCGTTAGGCTATCTGGATGGACAGGGACAGTATTGGGAAACCTGGGTCCTAGTCCTTTCCTGGGACCTCCGAGTAGGACATCACCTTTCCTAGCTAGCTGGGATGTTGAGAGTGTCGAATGACATAATACGTGTGAAGGGACTTTCAAAATGTAAAAACATTATTCTGATTACATTATTTGTCTTATTATAAAGCAGGTGTTTATCCTGTCTCCCCGACTGGGAACCCTACTCTTTATAACATTTTGTCGTTATGTATTAGGAACATTTTAACCCGGTTAAAAATTAGGCCAATTCCTTTCTTGAAGGCATGAGCAATAATAGTATTTTATTAACTGTTTGAGCTCTCATTTAGATGCATTCTAAGCAGACCACTGTGGACACTCTCTGGGCGTCTATAAAGTGGCAGCCATCAGCCAGTCATTCGCCATGCCAAAGGTGTAACTGGTGGAGAATGTAACTGGTGGAGAATGTAAACCCTTGGAGTTCCCTTCAGCTGCCCATCTTGGGCATTTCACTCATTAACACCTCCACCAGAGGGAGGGCAAGAGAAAGGAAAAGGAGACAAACTTCCATCCTGCGGCTACTTGTTAACTGCTCCAGTGAGAGATTTGGTGAAACAATGAGTTTGGGGATCACTCTAACTGAAAGGAGATTTGGAACTAACTGTGGGTTTCACAGTTGATATCTTGATAGTTTTCTTTACCCTAAATACAATGGATAAGCAAGAGCTAACAGTAATTCCACCTTTGTTTTACTTTGGAAGGCTAATATTTTCCTCTTTTGTGCAAAGCCAATTAATAATCTAGCTTCTTAGAAATTTCCACACCTATATTAATAATAACTACCAGACGGTCTTGTACACTATAATTCTGACAATCTAGGCAAGACATTTTTAAATATGGGAACTATATCCTTAAAATGTAACTTTTGACTTTGTTAATGACACAATAATATTGTTTTGGTGAACCACAATCAAGGAAAAATGTCGAAGCCAGAAATAGAGCCAAGTGTCTTAACCTCTGGTCTAATGTCATTCTGTTATAAACTATGGATGATTTCTACTCTGAATATAGAAGCTGGCAATTCTAAGAGGCACAAGTGTTTGCCATTGAATTCCACAGATGAAATGTGTAATTTGGGATGAAGCATTTGCAAAACTATGTGTCTGAGGTAGTTAAGACCAATGGCTCTCAGAAGAGTGAGCATTTTTTTTTTTTTTTTTTGGTTTTAGGACAATGCTGTAGACTTCTTTTTCATACAATACTAAAAAGATACGTTACCTGCTAATATTTCCTTGAAAAGGCCTTTGATGTTGAACTGAATAGCTCCAGAAAGCCCACCTCTCTAGCAAAGCATTCACTACTGTAATCAAAACAAGGGAGTGATTTTCCACAATAAATAATTTCTAAGATTCTTCTTCCGTCATCACCTCTTTTACATTAGTGATGTAAATGATTTACTAATTTAATGTTCTTCATTGGCGAGATATATGACATTATTTCTGGCCCCATGATTACTATCATCAATTACTAATTTCGAATCTAAAGGATAGACACTATTTAATTCAATGCATACAGTACCTAGCAAAGTGCCGCACGCAATAGGTATTTTTGAATAATTTCTCTGCCCTCAGCTTTGTGGTTTCTTTTTCCTCTAAACTAGTACTCTCCTTGGGTTTTTCTTTTTGGTTTGTTTGTTGCTGTTAATTAGCTCCTTTATCATAAACGATCTTTTATTGTTATTTAACGGTAACTGAATTTTGTCTCCTTTTCTATCTGCATTATAAACTTCTGTAGGGAAGATTCCTGGGGCTTTTACTTCTCTTCAGGCCCCCATAATGCCTACTGCAGTTTTGCACATAGAAATCACTTCAAAATTATTCAAGAATGGAATGATGATTGTTTCACTGTTATTCAGAAATATTTATACCTCAAGAAATTCCTGGCTGACCAACAACTCTCCAGAGTGGAGGAAGATATGTGTATATATGTCTGTGTTTATATGCTTAAAATAGTATAAATCACAAGAGGTGTCTACTAAGGGAGCTCTTGGTGTGGCCCTCAACTTCCAGAAATGCCACATCTTATCTCTTTACTTCACTTCTGTTGACTGAGATGCTTTTTGGCCTCAAGACCATGCCAGAAATGAGTATCACTTGCGTGTTGTCAGTTATAAAATATTAGCCCATAGCTTATCCATAATCATATATCAAACATTTTCTTCTAGATTCAAATTATTTTTCTATACCAGCATCTCCTCAATTAAAATTGAGTTGTTTGGTAGTCATATTTATCAGCATTATTAAGATTGTATTTCTCAATTAAAAAAAATAAGCATAAAAATCTACAAGTTTTTATGTTATCCTAGGAATCCTGATTTCCATTTATAAGCATTCCAATTTTCCTTAAAATATGAGACAAGTTCTTAAAATATTTCCACCCACCCAAATACATATGATCTAGGACATCGTGTGAAAATATCATGCAATCTGCGTAGAAACTCATGTTACTGGAAAATTGAAATATGTTTTTATTACCTTGGAATGGAATACTAAGTCCTAACCATTGTAACTAAGAAACTGTGCTAGCAATTGACTCTGATACTACAGACCTAATCCAGAGCAACTAAATCTTTTTCAACGGAATGCAAAAAAATCAGCTAGCTTCCCCTTTTCATCTTCAGGGAGCCGAAGTAGGAGAGACATCTTAAAACATCTCCATTACTTGATTCACTAAATCTCTGGGTGTCTTTGAATATTCTTTAGCACTGCAGATTCCATTCCTCTATTCCTGTAATTGCCTGCATTCCCTACTAATCCAAAAGTCAACTAACTAAGGGTTCTTCCTTCAGATAGGAAAGGATTGCAGGATAGTATGTGGCAATTCACATCTGGACTTAAAGAGCAAAGATGCAGGCTTGCCTAACTTTTCTCCTAAAAGATTTTTTCAATTAAATTTTAATTTTTAAAAATTGCAACATAAAAGGAAAAAAAAAAAAAAAAAGACTTTGCAGCCATGAGAGAGGCCATGCTTGTATCCCATTTTACAAACCCACCCTCTTGCTTTCTTCCAAGCTTCTCATTGGCTGGATCCAACAGGAAGACAAAGGTACTAAAAAAATAATTCCTCCACTCTGTTTTTTATAAACAGAAATCTAGATAGCAAATCCTGATCAAAGATGGTTGGGAAACAAATCAAAAGCCTTATGAAAACATTTTTAAATGGGGGGGGGTCAAGAAGATGAAATAAAGGAGCATATTAATCAAATGAGAAAGAAAGGATATATTATAGAAGACAACTTACCCCAATAAACAGGAAAAAATGGAGATAAATGTTTTACACCCTGAAGGAAATAAAACATACTAAAAGTGAAATACAAGAGAGTAAATGAGATATAAAAGGAGTTGAGGGGCGCCTGGGTGGCTCAGTCGGTTAAGCTGCCGACTTCAGCTCAGGTCATGATCTCACGGTCCGTGAGTTCAAGCCCCGCGTCGGGCTCTGTGCTGACAGCTCAGAGCCTGGAGCCTCCTTCAGATTCTGTGTCTCCCTCTCTCTGACCCTCCCCCGTTCATGCTCTGTCTCTCTCTGTCTCAAAAATAAATAAATGTTAAAAAAAAAAATTTAATAAAAGGAGTTGGAAGAGCTAAGGAAAGACATTGAGAAGGAAAAAAATCATACCATTGTGGAAGTAATGAATTAGAAATAAGGAAGAAAAAGAAGGGATATCTGGCAGAAAATAGTGAGACTGATGGCAGACTAAAAGTACAATAAATACAAAGGAAAAGGACAACAAGGTTAAAATGATTCAACAGGTGATAAGAAATATGGAAGACAAAAAGAATCAAATTCAGAGAAATTGATTCTCTAACGACGAGTTTACCATGAATGAAACGCAAAGTATTCAGAGACATAATGTGGGAGACTGCTGAGTGTCCCCTAATATCTGTTCTCACCTTCTTCTGTAAGAATACCATTTTAGCTGAGCACATGATCAACAAACTAGACTGTATTTCCCAGCCTTCCTTCTAAGTAAGTGTGGCCATATGTCTAAACTCCAGGCAATGAAATGTGGGAAGGAATGAGTGTCTGCTATCCTGGATGTCTTCTTTTAGAAGGCTTGGATCGGTGCCTTCTTAGTCCTTCTTCCCCTTCCCGGTGGTTGTAGGTAACGATTGCTAGATGTAACAAGTAAAAATAGAGCGCCGAGTTCAACTGGAATTTCAGACCAACAATGAATACATTTTTAGTATAAGTATATCTCAATTACTGCATGAGACATATTTATACTAAAAAAAGTATTCATTGTTGATCTGAAGTTCCAGTTAAACTGGGTGTCCTATATTTTATCTGGGAACACTCCTGGAGATAGTGAAAAGTGGAGCATATGCCTTTGACCCAGAGAGGGAAGTCACCTGTGGAAGATGGCAGAGACATTGCAGCAGGCCTGAAATGGCCTACTTCTGGATTGTTGCCTGAAAAAGACCATAATTCTGTATGTCACCTCTTCTTTCCCTAAGGACCATGGTGTTCTTAAGATCTTTGGAACTTAGTCTTTGTTCTAAATGATGTGAGAAAACTTTTTTTTTTTTTTTTTTTTTGCAATTCCAACGATTAAAAGGACTTACTGTGTTTCCAGAATTGTTAAAAGAGAATAATTACTTGGGGAAAGTTATGAAACTTTGAGTATAATAAAAGCAACCTACAAGCAAGTCGAAGTGAATCATCTAAAAGCAGGGGTTTGGCAAACTATGGCACACAGACAGAATCTAGTCTGCTGCCCGTTTTTGTAAATAAAGTTTTATGGGAACACATTCACACTCTTTTGTTTACATGTCTATTGCTGCTTTAACACTGTAATAGCAGAGTTGAGTAATCACAATAGAGACCATGTGGCCTGCAAAGCCTACAATAATTTCTATCCAGCCCTTTGCAGAAAAAGTTTGCTGACCTCTGACCCAAAGGAAAAACACTACTGACCTCAGAACTCTTGTCAGCATTAATTGACTTGAGAAGAGTTTTGAAGAAAAAAAAAAGAATGTGACTTAAGGATCACAACCATGTAGTCATCCACATTCAAATGCAGCAGAGATATGTAGAGATTTGGGAAGTCGCATGTCCCCAAAGCAATTATATGATATAATAGTGTAACCAACTAAAGGGTGGTTCAAAATAAATATGGAAGGGCCAAGAGTCAACTGAAAGAATTATTGAGATGGTACAAAATTTACATGTTATAAACCTTGAAAAAAAAGTATGACAGTGAAAAGTAATAATACGATAAATATAATAATATACTAGGACAAAAATGAGCATACAGAAACATTTGAGAGATGGAAAGGGGAGAAATGGAAGAAAGCATTCATTGCTTTAACTCCTTCATTGGTTATGGGGGTTATAGAAATAAGATTCTTACGTTATTTGAGACAGAATGTTTGAGTGACTAACTAATTTGAAATAAAATGAAAAGACAAGCCACAGACTAGCAGAAGATATATGCAATTGATTTATATTGAGAGTTTATAAAGAGTCCC
This sequence comes from Herpailurus yagouaroundi, assembly GCF_014898765.1. NCBI lineage: Eukaryota > Metazoa > Chordata > Mammalia > Carnivora > Felidae > Herpailurus > Herpailurus yagouaroundi. The sequence goes on along the minus strand of NW_024412434.1, from coordinate 11,255,940 downwards.
TATAAACCAATACATAAAATAGAAAAGATAAGCAGACAATTCACAGAAGAGGAAACACAAGTGGCCACTAACCCTAATGAAAGATGCTCTATCACTGGAATCTGGATAATGCAAATTAAAATGACAATGAGACCATTCCAAACCCATCAGACTGCAAAAATAAATCTGATAACATCAAGGGTTGAAGTGTTGAAGAACACAGAAACTCTTACACACTGCAGGTGGGAAATATAAATTCATAAAACCAGTCAATGGCAACACTACTTGCTCAGGCCTCAATCCCTGGATTGTCTGCAAGATCAAAAAGGACTGTTATCTTCCTCTCAATATCCAGTAGGCTTCTCAAATTTAAGACTCTAATCCGCTCTTCCCACATTAAGTGGTAATTCTGTTCCCTCTACAGATCCAGACTAAAACATCCAAGGCAGCCCCAAGCCCTCTTTCTCTTTCCCCTCAACATCCTGTCATCAGTAAATCCTGGCAGCTCTCACAACAAACTACATCCAGAATCACCTCCACAACTGTCACTCATACCCATCTGTCACCTGGATTATGAGGACAGTCTTTAACCGGTCTCCTGGTTGCTGCTCAACACCAGAGCCAAGGTCACCCTTTGAGGACCTAACTCAGATCACATCACTTTTTTGCCTTAAACCTTCTACTGGCTTCCCATTCCACTCATTAAAAAAAAAAAAAAATCCAAGTCCTTACCATAGTTTACACTGGCCTTGTTGGATCCACCTCCCGGTTATTTGCCCCTGTGCTGCCACACCAATTTCCCTGCTGTTCCTCGAACACACCAGGCTGGTTCCCACTGTTCCTGCTGTTCACTCAGTGTCTGCACCTGCTATTATCCCAGCCTAGACTATGCAATTCTCCAAATACCCACTCGGGTCTCTCCCTCATTTCATTCAGGCTCTTACTTAAACTTCACTTTATTGGACAGGTCTTCCCTAATTACCCTGCTTAAAATAGAGCCATATTTACCTACCCCACCCCAGTCCAACCGCTTTCTGTCCACCCCTTATACTTTATTTAATTTTTCAAAACCCTAGTTGCCGTCTGGTGTTTTATATTTTTATTTATTATCTATCTTTTCAGTTTAGAATGTAAACCTGAGAAGAATAGGAAATGTGTCTTCTGTTTTATTGCTATATCCCTAGTGCTTAGAATAGACCTGGCATAGGCTAAACACCCGATAAAATGTATCCTGAAGAGGGGCGCCCAGGTGGCTCAGCTGGTTAAGCTTCTGACTCTCAGTCTCCGCTCAGGTCATGATCTCACGGGTTTGTGGGTTCGAACCCTGCATCGGGCTGTGTGCTGACAGTGCAGAGCCTGCTTAAGATTCTCTCTCTCTCTCTGTCTCTCTCTCTCTCCCTCTCTGTCTGTCTCTCCCCTACTCATGCTGTCTCCGTCTCTCTGAAAATAAATAAGCTTAAAAAAAAAATCTTTAAAAGTGTGTCCTGAAGAGTAACTGAATAACCACTTTGGCAAGCACATTTTTTAGGACATTAGCTAAGAAAGTTGAGGATGTCCACATTCTGAGAGAGCAGTCTGTCTTGTAAATAAGCAGACATGTATGAAGTACACCTTTCTAGAAAAGCAGAAGTAGCCTGTCCTTTAGTAGGTGAATGGATAAAATCAGTTTTATGTAGGCAATGCAAATTTGTCCAGCAGCTAAAATGAATGACTACATCAACGTATATCAATTTATATCAAAAGAATGATGTTGGGTGAAAAGGCAAATCATCAAATGAAGAGCAATCTGATAGTGTATATACAGTATATATATGAATCCATACATGTAACATGTATTGTTTATGAATATATAGATATGAATTAAAAGTACAAAAATCAGGGGCACTTGGGTGGCTCAGCCAGTTAAGCGGCCAGCTCTTGGTTTCAGTTTCAGCTCAGGTCATGATCTCACGGTTTGTGGGTTCGAGCCCCGCTTTGGGCTTGACACTATCAGCTGCCTGCCAGTCTTTCTCCCTCTCTCTCTGCCCCTCCCCACCTCTCTCTCTCATTCTCTCTTTCTTTCTCTCTCAAAATAAATAAACTTTTTAAAAAAAGTACAAATATCATGGAATGATATATATCATTTTCAGGAGGAGGGAGGAAGGAAAGAAAAGAGATGGAATGAGCATTTGACTGCAAAATTTCAGTTCTTTAAAATGAAAAGATAGCTCTGAAGACATATAATATACATCCGTTATAACATATATATTTTATACATATTGCAGCATACAGTTTATTTATCTATTTCTGCAACACCTACTCAAACCAGAAACTGTTAACAGCATTTGTATTGGGGTGTGGGACTGAGAATGGGGGAGGGAAGGAAAGAAAGTACCTTGATTACTATTTGGAGTTAAAAAAAATTATTTATGAGAAAGCATTACTTTTATTTATTTATTTATTTTTACTTTTATATTTTAAATGCCAAGTTTAAGATGTCTTTGTTCAGTCCCTGTCAAATCAAGCAGACAGAAAAATAGAAACACTGAGGACCTGAATAATAGAATTAACAGGCTTGAAATAATAAACATCTGTTAAATTCTCCTTCTGAAAATAAAAGACTACCTTCTGCTCAGGCTCCCATGAAACAGTAATAAAAATTAGCCATACATTGAGCCATAGAAAAGACTCCAACACACTCTATAAGGTATAAAGAGCATAAAATATTTTTACCATGTACACAACTACAAGTAGTTTTTGTTTTTGTTTCTAAATGAAAGCAAAGCCTCCAACCCTTTAGAAATATTCATCTGCGGGGCGCCTGGGTGGCTCAGTCGGTTAAGCGTCCGACTTCAGCCAGGTCACGATCTCGCGGTCCGTGAGTTCGAGCCCCGCGTCAGGCTCTGGGCTGATGGCTCGGAGCCTGGAGCCTGCTTCCGATTCTGTGTCTCCCTCTCTCTCTGCCCCTCCCCCGTTCATGCTCTGTCTCTCTCTGTCCCAAAAATAAATAAAAACGTTGAAAAAAAAATTAAAAAAAAAAAAAAAA
>NW_024412434.1:11243934-11252536 GCF_014898765.1 Herpailurus yagouaroundi | reverse complement strand
GGGGCTGATGGCTCGGAGCCTGGAGCCTGTTTCCGATTCTGTGTCTCCCTCTCTCTCTGCCCCTCCCCCGTTGATGCTCTGTCTCTCTCTGTCCCAAAAATAAATAAAAACGTTGAAAAAAAATTTTAAAAAAAAGAAATATTCATACGCTCTCCTAAACACCCCTTGTATCATGCAGGTGATGGAAGCCATATTGTCAGAATATAAACAAAAGAAAGATAAAGAGAACAGTAGTTAATCAAAGCTGGAGGAATGTCATCAGAACTGTACTTATAAGAAAATCTGTGACCTCACATCATTTTGTTATTGAAAAGGAAAAAATTAAAATAATTATTTTTTGAAGTTAAGAAATTAGAAGCAAAAGTTAAACCTAAAGAAGGCAGAAGGAGGGAATTAAAAAAATTAAAATATGGAATCAAATTAATGGAATGGAAATTGCAAGCAAACCTTTTTGTAATACAAGCAATAACAAAAATCGTTTGATTATTTAATAGGGAAAAAAGGAGGAAAGATGAATACATGGAAATAGGCATGAATAAAGAAAGTAGCCAAAGATATGGAGGAAAAAATAAGACAGGTAAAATAATAACTTGATAATATATCTGAAAACCAGGAGAATAAAAATTTCAAAAGTTGAGTTAAGACAGATCATGCTTAAAGAGACCAACAATAATGGAGGAAATTACAAAAGTTCTTGAAGAATTATCTTTTAAGAAAGTGCCCTAACCATGAAAGAAGCGTCTGGGAGATAGAAATTTTTTCTATACCTCTTTAAGAAATAGATAATTCTTATGCCATTTAGATGGTTCTAGGGCACAAAGGAAGAAGAAATAGTGCCACAGACAATCTTCTAAAGCTTGAACGATAAATATGATAGAAAAAGAAAACTATGAGCCAATTTCATGTGTGAATATTGATATTTAAAATCCTAAATAAAATATTAGTATTGACCATAAGCAAAATATTACATATCATTTCGTGACGATTGAAGGATTTATCACGTAAATGGAACTGTCAGTCAAAATTAAGAGATTTCTTCATTTTAGTACAGGAAGACAGATGCAGCTGAACCATTCAGTGTTCCCTCCTAATAAAATTCCTTGGACTTCTATTTCTGGGAAGATAGAATAAATGTACTTTTCCCTATTCTTCTCACTAAGTATAATATAAAAAAACTAGGAAAAAAATATATAGGGGCACCTGCATGGCTCAGTTGGTTAAACATCTGACTTTGGCTCAGGTCATGATCTTGCAGTTTGTGAGTTCGAGCCTCGCGTCGGGATCTGTGCTGGCAGCTCAGAGCCTGGAGCTGCTTTGGATTCTGTCTCTCTCTCTCTCTCTCTCTCTCTCTGCCCCTCCCTCACCTCACACTCACACACACTCTCTCTCTCTCTCTCAAATATAAACACACATTAAAAAAAAATTTTTTTTAATGTACGCCATAAGGAGTATCAGAAAGGTTGAAAGAAGGAAAAAGACTAGCTAGGAATTACACAATGATGAATCCTCTGCATTTCTTTTTTGCTTCCTATTTCCCACAGAAGAAGCTGGCAACCCAGAATGGCCAACAGATGCAGATAAAAAAAAAAAAAAAAAAAGAAAGAAAAGAAAAGAAAAGAAAAGAAAAGAAAAAAGATCCCATGAGGAGCCTCTCTCTCTATCCAGAGGACCGGGAAAGGGGTAGCCTAGCAACAAAGAAAGTTTCTAAACAATCAACGCTCCAGGGAAACAGCACAGAAAGCACTGTGGCCCCATGACATCTCCACCCAAAGCAGCAAAGGTAGTGTAGAGAGCCTCGAATTCCACACTCGCCAGGCCATAACGAGTCCCCTGACACCACTGCCCACAATGTCAGGGGGGATTACTTGGGGTGGGGGGATTCCATCCTCACCCTGCAGTAAAGGGATGGCTTTTCCCTCCGCCCTTAGGTGTATCTCAGGAGGTTTAGGAGAAAGTCAGGGCTTCCACCACTTCCCAGTGGTAATGAAGCCATCGTGACGTGGTGCCCATGGGGAGCGTGGGGGGAGCAGGAACAAGGAATTCTTTTACCAGTCCCAGCCTGGAGGTATTAGTGAAGGCCTAATATGTATGGACCAAAGGACAGAGCTGCAAAATATGTGAAGCAAAAATGGACAGAAATGAACAGAGAAATAAACACACAATTTTGTTGGAGACACCAAATACACACTCAATACTCGTTAGAACAACTACACTAATCGGCAAGGGTATAGAGAACTTCACACTGCCATCGACCAACAGGGTTGAGTCAGTGTGTGGAAAATACTTCATGAAAACACAGCAAATAAACATTCTGTACAAGTGCTCGCAGAATATACATCAAAACGGAACCCATCCTGGGCCACAAAACAAACCTCAACAAATTATAAAAAATTGAAATTATACAGAGTATGTTGATCATAATGGAATCAAACTAGAAACCAATAATAGAAACATCACAAGAAAACCCAAACACTTGGAAGGCACACAGCACATTTCTACATAATGCATGAATCCAGGCAAATGTCTTGAAGGAAATTTAAAAATACATTTAAGTGGAGGAAAATGAAAATACATTCAATCCTCTAACAACATGGGTAAGAAATGAGAAGAAACAAGAGAGGGAGGGAGGCAAACCATAAGAGACTCTTAAATACAGAGAACAAACTGAGGGTGGATGGGGGGGTGGGGGAGAGGGGAAAGTCGGTGATGGACACTGAGGAGGGCACCTGTTGGGATGAGCACTGGTGTTGTATGGAAGCCAATTTGACAATAAATTATATTTTAAAAAAAGAAATGGATGGGCCCACTTATATGCAGATTTTTTTAATAAATGCAGTATAGTATCATAAACATATTTTGTTTTTCTTATGATTTTCTTAATAACATTTTCCTTTGTCCAGCTTACTTTATTTTAAAAATACAGTATATGATACATCTAACACACAAAATATGTGTTAACCAATTGTTTATGTTATTCCAGTCAACAGTAGGCTATTAGTTAAGTTTTGGAGGACTCGAAAGTTTTACACGGATTTTTGACTCTGCAGGGTAGGCACCTCATCCCAGGGTTGTTTAAGGATCAGCTATACAACATACCAAAATTTGTAGGACAGAGGTAAAGCTGTGCTGAAAAGGAAGAAGTATAGCACTAAAAATGTACATATTACAACAGAGAAAAATTCTCAAATCAATAATCTAAGCTCCCACCTCAAAAACCTAGAAAGAGAAGCTCAAAATAAACACAAACAAGCAGAAGGAAGGAACTAATGAAGGCAGGAGCAGACACCAATGAGATTGAAACAGCAAAACCAAAGAGAAAAATCAATGAAACAAATTAGTGGTTTCTTTGAAAGATCAATATAATTAGCAAACCTTCAACAGAGTGGACAAAGAAAAAAAGTGAGAAGACGTAAATTACAAATATCAGGAAAGAAGCAGATGGTATCACTATAGACCCTGCAGACACCAAAAGGAAAAGAGGATGTGGCTGATATCTTAACCGTATCAATGCACATAGCCTGGTTGTGACCTTGTGCTAGTGTTGCGAAATGTTATTATTGGGGACACTGGGAAAAGGGTACAGTGAATCCCTCTGTATAACTTCTTATAACTGCATGCAGAATTCCTACTAATCTTAAAATAACAATTTAATTCCATGAACTATCAAAAAAAAATCTCTTAGGGAGGGGCACCTGGGTGGCTCAGTCGGTTAAGCATCCGACTCTTGATTTGGGCTCGGGTCATGATCTCATGGTTTGTGATTCTGAGCCTCGCGTGGGGCTCTGAGCTGACAGCACAGAGCCTGCTTGGGTTTCTCTCTCTCCCTCCCCCTCTCTCTCCCCCTCCCCACTCCGTGCACGCTCTGTCTCTCTCTAAATCAACTTTAAAAACATCTCTTAGGGAAGTATAATTAGAAACTTACTTCTTCAACGTGATAACTGCTGTCATGATCTAGTGAAGCACTGGTGGTTATCTTCATTAAAGACGGGAGTGCGATAAGGTAAGTGGCCTATTCCCTCAGCTATATTTTATATTTTTCTAGAAATTCTAGTCTAAGCATTTTGACAAGGGAATGAAATGAAAGGCACAAATATTAGAGAAGAGTGGGTAAAAATCCCAATGTTAGAATTGATAAATTATGTAACTAGAAAATGCAACAGAAACAAATGGCAAACTGTTAGTAATCAAAGATACTTCAGATAGAAGGCCAGTTATGAAATACATATATAAAAATGTTCTCACTTGAGATTGTCAAAATGGGAATAGGTTGCATGTCTATAAGTAGAGATAGATTAAATACAATATGGTCGATCCAAAGGATGCAACACCATGCATGCACCTGCTTACAAAAAATGTGTAGGGCCATATGTGTTTAAGTGCAAATAAGTGTGTCAGTCAGGGGAGGACAGGTTTCAGCTAGGGTAACAAATGAGTCCCAAATCTCAAAGTTTTTCTTGCTCGCTTCATATATCCACTGCGAATCAGCTCTACGCCATTTTCTCTACATCGTCTTAACTCTAGAACTCAACGTGATGGAACAGCCTCTACATAAAATGTTCTGATCTCAGGGAAGAGGGTAAAGAGAAACGTGACACCTTTTGGGATGAGCACTGGGTGTTGTATGGAAACCAATTTGACAATAAACTTCATATATTGAAAAAAAATTAAAAAATTAAAAAAATTAAAAAAATAAAAAAGGAGAGAGAAACGTGACAAAAATACAAGCTAGCTTCTAAAGCTTTTGCTTGAAAATGATATATACCCCGTATGCTCCCATTTCATTGGCCAAAGTTAGTCAACGGCTCTGCCTGAGATTACCGAAAACAAAATTTATTGTCTTTGCACAGGGAACACCACATTAGAAAGGAGCATCAAATATATACGAACTTAATATCATCTGCCATAGCATCCATGAAATGTTAACAAGTGAAAACCAAATAAAACAAGTTATAGTTGGAAAGAATATTCACCATCAGTACTGACTTTTTTTTGGGAGGGTGGGTAGGATTAAGGGGCAACAGAGCTACTATTTTCTGCGTTTTGTATTTTTGTAACGTTATAGGATTTCGTAATAGATATGTATTAATTTTATTTTTTAATTTTTGTATTCATTTTTGAGAGACAGAGAGACAGAGCATGAGCAGGGGAGGGGCAGAGAGAGAGGGAGACACAGAATCCAAAGCAGGCTCCAGGCTCTGAGCACAGAGCCTGACGTGGGGCTCGAACCCACGAACTGTGAGATCGTGATCTGAGCTGAAGTTGGGCGCTTAACTGACTGAGCCACCCAGGCATCCCATGTATTAATTTTAAATTGAAGTAATACTATTTGCTTTAAAAAGTGAAAACGGAGAAAATCTGATCTTAGTCTCTTCCACTGTCTTTGAAACTCAGGCCTTTCCCCTTGGTCATTAGCGGACACGGAAAACACACATGGTCGTCCAGAGACTAATGCTTGGAAGCATTTATTAAATACATTGGTAGTCTAAAAAAAATACTCTTGTTTGAAGCAAACGCACAATTGATGAAGAGGTTCTGTGCACAGCATCAGGCTGCAAGAACATTCAAATATAGTCAGAAAAGAAAATATCCACGCATCATACATTAAACAACCACACAGCATAACCATACATGCAATACATTGTAGGATGTTATTCACCAGGGCCGAAAGCAGAGAGAACGATCGTATTTCCTAAGGGGTTTTGTGGACTTTCCCCCCCGTGGAGAAAGAAAACACAAAAGTGGTGGTGACACGGAGGTGCCAGGTGTTCTGGCCGATGAGTGGCTTGGTTCTGCCATCAGGCAAGAGTGGAAATCCCAGTGACCATTTTCAGCAGGGAGGCTGGGTGACAGGGGGTGAGGGGGAGGATGGGAGATGAGAGAGAAATTAACAGAAAGACAGAGTGGTGATGAGGTTGTGTGTGGCTGAGGGAATATAGATATTTTTAGCAGATTTCTGTAAAAGTGAAGGACTGTAGAGAGGATAGGGTGTTCCTTCTGTGTGAGGTACTGTGAAGGACTCCATACTGTCCCCATGAAGAAAGCCTTCTGGAAGGAGTCATAGGCATTGTCCCAGAGATAGGGATCCTCCCTATTCTCCTGTAACATCAACACAGCAAGCCCTTGGCATTCCTCAGAAAGATCTATTAATAGCTTCACGAACCCCCCAATTCTCAGGTGTACCTGGAAGAACCACATGCACTTGCTGCTATGACCTCTAGGGGCTCATCATGGAAGGAGATGAAGGTAGCAAAATAAATTTGTCTACGGTTCCTCTTCTTCAGAGACAACTAGCAGAGAGCACAGCTTTGTACACAATAAAGAAAAAAAAAAAAACAATGTAATTTCAAAACCCAGGTAGTTGTCCAATTAGCCAGGGGGTTGAAGACTGTATTGTTTGGAAAGACATCATAAGGAACTGTTATTTCCTAGGCCCAGCTAACCCCTTGCATGACCCAGAGGAAGAAAATGAGAAGAAACGGATTAAAATCGCTCTGGGGTGTAATTTAGAATGTGCTCTCCATTGTAGCGGGGACAGTTTGCACAGATTTTGTTGCCTCTAGGAAACTGTTTCTTTCCCTTAATGTGGATGTAGACTATTGTCTGTCTCGGAGAATTGTTTGTCCTTGGGAGAATGTGTGAATGTGTGCGAGGGGATGTACGTGGGTGTATCTGTGTAGGAGTATGTTTGAGCATGTTTCTGCAGTTACTCACAAAGACAGCTAGCCTCAGGGACAATGAGGGCTTTCACCTCGCTCGATACAAAGATCTCAAAGACAGGGAGCCTTAGAGTGCTAAAACCAACCCTGTACAGGTCTGCCTGTCAGAACTCACCTGGATGATTCTGCAGGTGCCTGTCAGTGGCCTTTTATGCGAGGTCATCGTCTAAAGCAGGAGTTGGCAAACCGGCACCCGAGGACAAAATGTGGCCCACTGCCTGTTCTTGTAAATAAAGTTTTATTGGAACACAGTCATACCCATTTATCTACAGTTTGTCTATGGCCACTTTCACATTATAACAGTAGACAGTAATTGTGACCCAGACCGTATTGCCTGCTAAGCCTAAAATATTTACTGTCTGGCTTTTTGCATGAAAAACCTGTTGATCTCTGGTCTAAAATCAGCACTTCCAAAGATAAAATTGCATACAAACAACATTACCCTTGACAATCCATGAGGAAGTGAAGACGGATATTTTGTTACCCAATAAGCCCCTATCAGTGTTTCCTCCCACAACAGAGGAATAGCGTTTCTTCAACTGAATGCCAAATACATGATTGGAATATGTTTAGGAACCACTATGTGCAAAAAACACATATATGTAATAGCAGAAATACCCTTAGCACAGCGAAATGAGAAGCTTGGAGAAATGCTACCCACAGATGCAGATTCATGTTTCCCATCTCATTCTCACATTTGGTCAAAAGCTTTTTACAAAGAAAGTAAGCAGGCGCACCTGGATGGCTCAGTCAGTTCAGCGCCTACTTTGGCTCAGGTCATGATCTCGTGGTTCGTGAGTCTGAGCCCCACATCAGGCTGTCCGCTGTGAGCTCAGAGCCTGGAGCCTGCTTCGGATCCTATGTCTCCCTCTCTCTCTGCCCCTCCCCGGCTCATTCTCTCCCTCTCTGTCTCTCTCTCAAAAATAAAATAAACATTACAAAAAATTGTAAATGAAGAAAGTGGGTAGCATCACCTCTACTATACAAACTACAAACTGTCACTGTTTGCTATGTTTAAAGGAGTAAATTAAGTGGACACACGCTACAACTCCATTTTGGGAAATGTACTCTGAGGGTTTTGGGTGCTATGGATTGCCCTGGTCGGAGGAGACAGTTATTTCAGGGGGAGGAGAAGATTTTTCCAGTACTATGAAGAATGGGAGAAACGCCTTTCTGCAGAGAGATGGGAAGGTAGATCTTGAGACAAGGCAGATAGGCCACTAACTAGAATGTGCAGGAAGGACTGTAGGAACATGGTTTGATTTCATTTTCTTTTGCCTTAAGACTTAGAACAGCCACATTTGCCTCCTATTGGAAGTTCCTTTGCCAACATTGTACTTCTGTCCAGTTAGTTGCAAACCTGCAGTGAATCTTCTCATGCACTCAGGTTGGGGTAGTGTGGAGAGCCAAAGGTTGGGGTAGTAAATGGACATTTGATCTCCTCCCCCACCCCTGGTCACTCCTCAGCCCAGCATGACTGTAGAATGTTTTATTGAGAAATGCCGGTGGTGGGAAGGTTTTCAGCAGCGATTAGCCGCAAACTGAACATAGGCTTAGTACAAAAGCTGGAAGCCTTGGAAGGGAAGAAGAGTTACTGGAGCCATAGCTACACGTTGCAGAATTTGAGGACAAACATGAGATAAACTAGCTATTTCTTTTTCCCCAAATAAATTGTAGAAACATGACTGACTCTTGAAAATGGTGGAGAATATGAGGGTGAATGTGTGTGTGTGTGTGTGTGTGTGTGTGTGTGTGTGTGTGTGTGTGTGTTGGGAGGTAAATGCATGAGTTACATAAACACAGGAATATTTTACAATTGAATGTTTTGATATATGTCATCATACCAAAAGTGGACTGCTCTTTTCACTGTTACCAACATTTTCTTT